>NC_046661.1:109120752-109148891 GCF_010883055.1 Belonocnema kinseyi | reverse complement strand
ACGCCAATTAGCACAAATGGTAAGTTCCGACAGTGCCTACAAGTGTGCCTACTGGCCGCTAAATGGCAATACCGGTTTCATATGTATACACCTGGTATCAAAAAATCGCTTAAATAAATTTTGTAGTAACTTTTAAAAGCTGCATCTTCTTTTTGCATTTGGTCCGCATCTCATGTCGTTTAGTTTAAAGTTTTAATTTTTTATTTGTTTATACTATTTTTGAAAAATAAAACCAAAATAGCAAGTCTTATTTAATATTCTCTCATAAATTTTACTAATTGCAGATATTTTGAAAAGTTTGAATTCTAATTTTATTCTGTTTTCACGTATGTGTTCGTTTGGCATAAAAGGAAATATTCTATTTTTGAATAACATTTTGGATGGATAAAACCATAACCGTTTGTCAAGGAATGATGGTTAAAAAACTCTTTCTTTCTTTCAGGACCTAAAAAAGTGTGCCAAACCTCAATTTGATCTGTTAACTTTTTTAGAGTTATCCTGTTTACGGACGGACGGGAGGTGTCTAAAAACGTGGAAATCCGTTAAAAAACTACAGTGTTAAATTTTATAGAATTCCAATACCTTCTTAATTATAAATTATGAGAAAGTAATAAATTATAAAAAATTTGTATCTCTTTTTATTTTTGGGAATAACTTTTGTCTATGATTTCGTTTTTTGTGCCTTTTGTCGTTTTTCCACATATGTTTTATTGTTATTTTTTATGCAATTTTTTACGATTGAAACCAAAATCATGCCTCTTATTAAAAAGTGATTTAAAAAAATTTGTAGATGTGTTATAGATGTACCATTTTTGTGCACCTATTTTTTTCTTAGCTTATACCGTTTTTCAAACTTTAATTTTTTAAATTTTGAATGTTATTTTTCACGATTAAAACAAAAATGGGCATCCTATCTAAAAACGTTTTAATTAAAATGTGTAACTCTTTCTTAGTTAAACAACTTAAGTAGTTTGTGTACCCTATCAAAAAGTAAGTAATAACAAATTTGTAGATTATTTTTAGCAGCGCAATTTTTATTTATTCATCTGTATTCGTACATTGCATAGTTGCGCGCCAAATGGAGTTTTTGGTCATTTTTTGTTAGATCAAGATTTGAATTTTCGATCTTTTAAGAAAATTTAAAAACTTGTAACGATAATATTGTAGGGCTTTCAAAAAGCAACGTTTATACTTTCTTTCCTTTCATATTAAGCGTTGTTCGCCCTAAAATTATTATTTTTTAAATTTTGCAAATGCTACAACTTCGATATTGTTTTTAAAAGAAAAACGTCATATAAATAAATGGTTCGGCTTTCTGAGTACTACGAATGGCCGTACATAAAATTGCTGAATCTTAAAAAAAAATTGGTAGAAAAAATGTTAAAAAGGTTTTAAATTTTGGAATTTCTATCCAAAATAGCTAGTCAACGAACTCGTTCTTTCTTTTATAACGTAAAAAAGTGTGCCAAACCTCGCCTTGATTGGTTCATTTTTCTGAAAATTATTGTGTTCCCGGACGGATTAACGGACAGACAGACAGGCGCAATCGCTAAAACTTTATTTTCAGCTTGATGGGCTCTCAAAACGTGAATTTCCGTTGAAAAACAGTGGTATTAAATTTTGGACAATTACAATACTCTCTCAATCGTGAATCATGAGTATTTAAACGCTTTGAAAACATTTCAATATGAAACATTTGCAATAATAAAATAATAGCAACCGAATATTGCCTTTTGGTTTTCGCAATCATCGAAGGTGGAGCTTCACGCAGGGACGCTACGAGTAGGGGTGGAAGTGGGGAAGTGGTTGAAAAAGAAGAAGAGAGTACCCGTCAAGCTGCCAATCCGCACGCGTTATAAGACTCTTTTTCAATCATTTATATCTTGTAAAATAATGCAAATAAAAAATTTCTGATCAAACCCCTAGAAAGATTAGTTAAAGAACTTATAGAATCCATCATAATCCGAATATCGATTTTTTGCCTAGTAGGTCCCTTTTCTCGGATCGCGTCACATATGTTGTAGAGAGTACTAAGGAAGTTCTGAAAAACAATCAATAAGCAATTCTGTTAATTGCACGGTGATAAAAAAAATTATTATAATTTTTTTTAAAGTAAGTACTTTTGTAACATCAACCATTTTTTTCCCTATACTATGTTCACATTCAAGTATTCTATACATATTTTTGCGGAAATGATCGCAGCGGTACTTCATAGTTTTAAAAAACGACTCGGTTGGCCCCTCATATGTATACAATTACATGAAAATCAGGGGCCCACTTCATGTTTAGCTCATGACGGAATAAGTTATCCGCAATGGACCTAAACCAGATATAACATCATCATTCGATTGAAAACATATTTTATCGTGAATTCCCCTAAAAGTAGATAGAAAAATACTTCTCTTCGTTCACTGCTGATATTCGCCAACCTAATTTCATGTTTGCCCAGGATGCACCACGTGGAGATCGTCAGTCAGATTGGCATTCCTTCTTTAATTTACACTATATACAACTATATAGTATATACTGTGTGTTTGCGTACGTGTGCGTGCAGTAAATTAATGAAATACATTGCGCGTTATTCAATGACCACTTGTGGAACTAATTAACTAAATGTGCGGTGACGTTTGTAACTAATTTACAATTGCTAGTTGGACGATATGGTGATGGCCTATCTTAAAGCTGATTTTTCTGAGAGAGTTACAGGCTCATAACATTAACTTTGACTTTGCTAAAATTCATGTAAGTATACTTACTTTTAGAATTTGATTTTAAATATATCGTCAAATTAGTCGCATTCAAATCCAATTTATTTAAATTATCTGGCAATTAATTTTAATTCTGTTCAATTCACTTTCAATTCAATTGTATTTAATTTAATTGTAGAACGTTATGTTCAGTTTAATTAAATCCATTGAGTTCCGTTAATTTCTCATGAATTTCGTTCAATTCTCTATCATTTCATTAATTAAAATCACTTAAATTCCATTGGAATTCATTGAATTTGATGAAATACAATCAAACTAAATTATTTCACATTTAATTTTTCTTTAATTCAGTGTAAATCAATTCAATTGTTTTTAAATTACTTTTTAATTTCACAAAAACCCATCAAATTCCATTCAATTCCTTCGAATTATATTATGTCATATCGAATTCTTATGCATTATTTTTAATTGGCTTGAAATTAATTGAATTCCTTTGAATTAAATTAAATTCTGCGAAATTCGATTAAATTCCTAAAAATGTCATCGAATTCCTTCGAATTCTTACAAATTTCATTCCACTTCTTTGTATTCTATTGAATACCATCGCACTTTAATTAAAAACTATTTATTCTATTAAATTTCGTTAATTTCTTTTAAAATGTTTAGATAAAATTTGAAGTGCCTCAAATTTCATGTAGTTTCATTAAATTCCATTGAATTCCGCTTAATTTATGTTTATTTACTTTCAATCTTCCTTTAATTTCGTTGAAATTCGTTTACATTCATATATTAACATCAACAGATTTTTATTTTAATACAGTCTGAAACTGTTTAAATTTGTCCGATTATATTGAATTCCATGGAACGCCATGGAATTCCATAGATTTCTATTCATATCTATCCGGTTCAATTGCGTTTAATTTAATCCAATTCTGCTGTCTTTAATTCCGTTTATGTCCTTCGAAATCTAACTATTTTCATTCATTTTCGTCACATTCTAACAAATTTGATCAAATTCTGTTTAGTTCGACACAATTCCATTCAATTCTTTTACATAACAATGAAATTTTTAAAAACCGATACTCAATTCGATTGGAATATTTTTTTAAACTGACAATATTAAATGTTTTTAAATATAATTGTAAATGTAGTTTTTGTGCATAATTTGATGCAAAAAATTCATATAAAATGCATCATAACCATCTGCAGCATGTTTAAAATATGCTCTTTAATAACGACGTCTATTCCCTTCCGAATCTATGAATTCTCACATCCTTTACCCCCTTTTCCGGAGCGTGATGGGTCACACAACAGTGATTGGTTACACCTTGAACCCCCTCTGAGATAAGTTTCGGGGGAAATGGGATTCGCCAGTCCAGTGACCAATCATAGAAGTGTGATCGACCTTGAATCTCCTTTTTCGAGATAAGTCTGGCGTGTCGCCAGTTCAGCGACCGGCCACAGAAACGTTATTGGCCACAACTCGAATCCTCTTTCCCATTTGGGGGCGGGAGGTTCATCAATACAGTACACGGTCAACAAAGAATGATTGGTTACAGATTGAACCCCCTTTTCCAGATAAAGGAGGAAATGGGGTTCGCTAGTCCAGTGCGCGGTCACAGAAAAGTAAATGTTCACAACTAGGACTTTTTTTTCTAGTTGGGTCCGGGAGGTTTATCAGTAGAGTAACCGGTCACAGAAGAGTGATTCTTCAAAACAAAGTGATTGGTTGAATGAGAATGATTGTTTACAACTTCATCCTCCTTTTCGAGATAAGAGTGGGGGAGGTCGTTGTCAGTGCAGTGACCGGTCACAGGAGAGTGTTTTTTCACACCTTGAACCCCCTTTTCCATTTGGGACCCTTTGAGCCTTTTCCAGTTCATTCTTTGAAAAATTCGTTCCTCTAGTGACCTTGAAAATGTTGACCTTGATCTCACTTTTCAAGGTCATTTGAAGGTTAGACAGAGTTTTTTTGCGGAAAACTTTGTTTTTGACAACCGACTCTAAAGGAGTGAAAATTCACTCTGACCTTTAAAAACGAAATTAAGGTCAACATTCTCAAGGTCGTTGTCGCATTGAAGTTGCATATTCCTCATAAAGGTACATTAACTACGATTACTCTATCAGAAAACGCAATTGAATACTGCAACCACAGTTTTTTAGCATTTAACCTTGTACTGAGCTTTTAAAGGTCATAAAAAATCTAAATACTATTTCGGACGTAAAATTTCCCACTCTTTTTAAATCCGGTGTCAAAAATAGGGGTTCCCATTTTAAAAAAACACTTTGACCTTCAAATGACCTTGAAAATCAAGTTCAAGGTCAAAAATAATTGCGCAGATAAATGGCCCCCTTTGTCCGAAACAACTTTTGTCTAGACCATTTTTTTTATATTACCTCTTAGAAGCCAAGAAATTTGGGTGCGTCTATTAAAATGGCTTAAACTGAATATACATATACCCCTGCGACATTTCCCTTTTTTACTTTTCTCATATTAACTCCTCGATCCTCGACAGTAGAACGAGGATAGAATGGAGTGAGTCGCACGCTCATCCCAAAAGATATTTGGCTTAATGGCGGAAGCATATTTAAATCATTCCGATGGGGCTATGATGAATTTTGCATAAGTTTCCTAACATCACATTTTTTACCGGTAGCGGTTTTTTGTAAACAATCTACAGAAAACCGTGCTCCTTCATGAATAGGATTCCATAAATACATTGGATCTTGGATTGAAGCTGTCTGGATTGACGCCTTTCCGAAAATTAATGTCAAGACGGTTTCTTGAAGCGGGGAGAGCGGGTGGGGCTACTCACTCAAGCGTGTCAAACGGCTTGAAGGCTCTACTCTCAGCGCGTTGGTTGCATTAAGTTACGTCATACGTCCATTGTAACAGAAGTGAATCACGCAACCCTGCCTGCTTATTTTCGGACGGTCCTGAAATAGAATCAAGGCCAATGCAAACTATGCCCGGAACCGTTCCTAACTCCAAGTTATAGTGTATTTTCTAGAATTCTTTGTAACCTTTTTTATGTTTTGCTATGTAATTTTGAACCGGAACGTAAACCAAGGAAAATAGCAAATATAACTTCATCAAGTCCATTTTTTGAGCAATCCATGCGTGGATTCTAAGATGTATGATACACCAAAATTTTTGAGTTGTTAATTCTGCAAGTCTAAATACTGATTTAAAAAATATATTAGATTCAGGATCTCTTGTTTCTGTGGTTGTTAATTTTAAAGGTTTACGTAATCTTACGATATTTGGCACTCTTGGTAACTGCAATAATCAATGTTCGTTTTCTTGGAATTCAATGTAGGAAACTTGGTTAAAATTGCCGTTCTCTATAATTAACAATTATATTTATAGAGAATTATTATAACTTTTTAGTATGAAAATTGTAGAAATAATATTATATTAGGGTAAGATTATTTCTATTAATGATATTTGACATTTGTATTATTATTTTTATTAAACAATAGTATATTTTCCACGAAGTTGGTCTTTTTCGACGAGTATAATTTTTTCAATACTTAAAAAAAGTCTGCTTACGGTTGGTAAGGACATACGGCATTTTTTAAAATACAAATGCATAATTTGTGCTCATACATAGAAAAACAGTGTATTTATATAATTTAAAACAAAAATTTTGATTTCAAAACTTAACTAAAATAAAAGATTTGAAGTCTCTAAAATTTTGTAATTTAAATAAATGTTTATTTTTAAATTTATGTTTTTGTACCCTAATTATTTTTTTGTATTTACCCCTTCATCCGCGGACTGCATTGCAACTAAGGGTATAATGATTATTATGATAATTTGATTATATAATTATAATAATTTAAAATATTGTCACAAGCTTAAGATCGTTACTGCCCTCCACGTCAAAGGCATTCTTTTGGTTTTTAGAGTTAAGATTTTATTTGATTATTTTGCACCGGGCTGTCCCGGTATATATCATCAGTCACGAATGCATTTTTATAACCCAATCAAGTGATCTTATGAGAGCAGTGTGTCCCGAAATATTGGACAAAGCCTGGTTTTTACCTCATCATTGACGGACTGGGTTGCAGACAAGTACACGATGGAGGGACCTGCGGCTTAAGGTGGGTTTCGAACCACCAGAACCTCGGTAACGTACATAGAAAAAATTTCCAGAGGTACCGGATGAGTGATCGAACCCCGAACCCTCTGAGGGGAAGTTCGAGCGCCTAAACAGCTGTGCCACCGAGGCTCTTATTAAACTTTTACTCGGGTGAACCCGGTTATACGTCATAGCCACGGACTAAGTCAAGTGACTGATGAGATTAGACTGTTATAAGTTAATTCAAATAATTTAATACGATATGCTTGAAACCTCCTGCGATGATGATGTTGTAAGTACACAATTACGAGCGACCACGAGCGTTGGAGGTGACAGAAGACAGAAATTATTATTATTATTATTATTATTATTAAAAATGGACGAATATTATTTATTATAATCAATTATCAACAAAACTGAAAATGATTGATTCATCTGTATACGGCAGACCATTGTGGGTAGCAAATGAAGCTTTTAATGAAAAGTTCAAACGAAATAAAACCAACTTCAAGCTAACTGTCTAGAACAGATGCAATTCTTCAGGAAAGAAAAGCTATTAGAAACTGCGAGTTTTAATAGAAAAATAATCAAAATTTCTCGCTATAAAAATAAAAAATTGAAAATATTGCCATTCTTTGTTTTGGTAACTTGAGATTGTAGCATTATTAAAGGCCTTTTACATTTATTCTAAAATAAATCAGTCTGCATTTTATGGAAAATCGAAATCATACGCACAGCTCCGTTAACAAAATTATCCAATTTACGGTTTGCTACGAAGTTGAGCCAATAACAAGCCAAGCTAATTGTTAAAAGAATATCTGACCTGTTACCCTACGCCAAAACCATATTCACTTTTGCAGCTCGTACTGATTTTCACCTTAAATGAAACTCGAAATAATCCTTTCAAACTAAGCATGCTTTATGGCTTTCAGCCCATGTTTTGCCACGCATAAAGTGATTCAAAATGAAGACACACACATTTACATATATATATGTATGTATATGTATTTATTTATATATGGGTGTATATGTATGTGGGTGTGTGATTGTACGAGTACTTCCACATTAACGAGCTCAAGCTTAGATACGTGATAGGATAATGGTGGATTCGCTCTAAAACTGACGTCAAATCACTTCACGTGATCCTATCTAAGTGTTGTGAAACTATATCAAATATTTAAAGAGCTTTGAAAAGGGTAGAGCTGATGAAACTGTTAGCAATTTTTAGAACTTTTTCACATTATGCGACAATCGTACAATCTTTGTACACAATAATTGTGAATAATTGTGGATAATGGTACAACAATCATACAGTCATTCTAAATAATTGTACAGCAATGATACAATAAAACGTTCAATAATTTTAGAATAATTGCACAACAATTATTGAATATAACAATCTACGATTTATTCCAGTGTTTTCTGTATTGCAACTTTTTCTATCATGTCAACGCGAAAGCTTATTAGTAACTATACAGGATCTGTCCTGAAAGTATCCGGCCTTGGGGTGTACCAGGAGTAAGAACTAATTCTGGTTAATCGTAATGATATTCCCTTCAAAGAAGTCACAGTCTGCTTCCAGTGATCCTCTTACTTTCGGAACACTCCTGAAAGGCACCTTTTTGAATAGCTAACAGCAGCTTCTTCGCATGCTGTGTTATTTCATCTACGTCTTGAAATATTTTTCCTTTTAGATGATGCTTCAATTTAGGAAACAGCCGGCAATCACAAAGGTCAGGTCACGACTGTATGGGAGCTGTCCAAGTTACGTAAGACCGTGTTTCGCCAGAAATTGCTGAAGTAACTGCGATGAATGGGCATGTACGTTGCTTGGTGAAGGATCCAGTCACCACTTTTCCACAAATCAGGCCGTTTACTTCTTCCTGCGTCACGTAATCACTTCACAACTTCATAGTAATACTCTTTCTTTAACTTCTGATCTTTTGGAGCGTATTCATGATACGCAACACCTTTCTGGTCAAAGAAAACAGCTAGCATTTCCTTGATATTTCTCCAACTCATTATTATAGCCATAAACTCATGACTCATCCCTGGTAACGACATTTTTTATATTTCTGGGTTGTTTTCGATTGATTCCAAATTGTCCTGGAAACTTCCACCCAAAAATTCTTTTGGTCTTCTGTGAACAGTGAATTACATTCAATTGAATTGAATTGAATTGAATAACCACGCGTCCAATCCTTAAATCTTGGCTCAAAATTTTCGATACAATAGTTTTTTTGGAATTCCAAGATTACCCTCTATCTTTCACTTTTAAATCTCCTAACGGAATATTACTCATTAACTCATCACCATTCACTTATGGGCGATCAGAGACGAGACCCCCCTGAATGCATTTTTAACGCTTCAAGTTTGAATCCAATCATTTTTAAAGTTCCCAATTATAAGAAACATCTAATTCTCAACGTTTTTATTGCAGAAACTGTCCAATCTTAATAATCATATTTATCAACCTTGGTACTGTTGTTTTTTTGCTTTAAAACCAAGGAAGTCAAAAATGGAGGTCGAAATTAAATTTAACTTTGTTTAAATTAAGGGTTCCTTTTTTTACTGAAAGACATAGAGATTTTTTTCTTTTAGTACCTTTATGTGAAAAAAGCAACATTTATTAGCTTTCAAGTAGACAATATCATCTTCAACGGTTTATAACTATTTCAATAACAATTCTTAAAAAATGTTCCTTTCACTACAGTAACGATAGAGTTTTTGAGCCTAAGCATACTTAATTATATGGAAAAATGTTTTATAACCGGGAAATTACCAGAAATTTGTTTCTCTCTTTAGAAGCTACTATGAATTATTTGAGATTTATATTGAGAATTTGACTGCTAATATTGTACAATTATTTTTAATTGATAGTCTTAAAAATTGCATTATTCAATTTTTCAAAATTGCAAATTTTCGCAATTTATGCATTCTCATAGCCAATTTTGTATTTATCAACTTTACATTTAAATATTCTAAATTGCTGGGTTTTCATTTTAAACGTACAAGATTGTCTGATTCTTTTTTATTTCTTTGAAATCGTAGAATAATAAATTCAGGCTTCATGGACTTATAAATAATAGTAAAACAATCGTACAATAATTCTAAACAATAAATTCTAATTAAAAACAATAAAAAAGTAAGAGAATCATTTATCAAAGATTTGATAACTAGGCATTGGAAATTGAATTATTACATTCTCATCATTTATGACTGAGAAAGTATCAGAATTGAATTTTGAAAATTTTTCAGACCACTTTTTCTGAATTTGAAAATTCTATGTGCCGATGTTTATAGTATTAGTAAAGACAAACAATTCATCCTGACGACTTTTTGCGATAAAAAGAATATTCTCAGAGTTCCAGCATTTTCAAAATATTAAAAATGTATTAAAAACTAAAATTTGAAGCCAAAAAACGCACGATATGAAAAAAAGTGAAGAAAAGAAAAATATTGTTTTATAAAAACCCTACAAGATTATCATAACAAATTTTTGTATTTTTTTGCAAAGCCGAAAATTCAAATTTCGATTGCACAAAAAATAATCAAAAATTCCATTTTGTCGCCAAACTATGTCTGTGGAAAGTCGAGCGCGCAGCGCGAGTGTCACGATGGGAATGTGTACCTTAAAGCCTATACAGAGCTTTGAGAAACTTGACCCCTAACTATACTTAATAACGTAGAAAATTCAGAATATGAAGACACATACAAATACTGCAATCTAAAGGAGATATTTTTGATAAAGCTTTATTTAATTTCTCAAAATGCAAAGAATAAATTTTCGAGCGCGAGGTGAACCATTATCGAGCGCGAAGCGCGTGAGTCATACGACGCGCGCCACAGGCGCGCTTAAGCTTGCAAGCGAAGCGAGCCTCACGAAATCTTGAAAAATATTTAAAAATTTCAAACTCCACTTTGAAACAACTATCTCCAATTTAAGTGCTGAAAATTATACGATTCCAACAATTGGAATCACAGTTTTGTATTCTTTTATTTTAATTTTTAATTTTCATCGTAACATGTTTACATTGTCCGATTTTTATTTGAAAATTTAAAAAAAATCTTTACTGTAAAATTTTTAAATGTTCCAAACTCCTGTGCAATAAAACAAGAATCCAACGACCAAATTTGGACCACAACGAGAAAACAGAAACAAAAAATCCTATTGCAATCTGAAAAAACCAAAAACCAAATAAAATTTTCGAACCAACATAAAAAAGAGGAAAGGAAAATGAAAAGGTAGCCAACCATAATCCCCTTCCTTCTTTTTTTCCTTCTTCAAAAAGATTTTATCGCAGGGATATTTTTTATTATGGAGTCAACTTATTTTAAATTTAATTGATCTTTTTATAGACAGAGGTCTGGTTCTCCCATAGGTTCAGTCATTTTTCCGATTTTAGCAGAAATAGTGATGGAAGATTTGGAGTTTTTTGCTTTTGGGAAATTAGATTTTGTTTTGCCTTTTTATTTTCGGTTCGTCGACGATACCTTATTAGGTGTTCCTCTAGAAAATTTGCAGATAATCATTGATAATTTTAAAAGTTTTCATCCAAAACTTCAATTTACTCATGAAATAGAACAGGATAATAGAATCAGTTTTTTGGACATAGAAGTAATTCAGGGTTGGGATGGTAATATTATTACCAATTGGTATAGAAAAAGTACACATTCAGGTAGAATTTTAAAACTCCTTTCTGCTCATCCCTTACAAAACAAAATTGCAGTAATCAAAAACTTAGTTGACAGAGCTCTACGTTTGTCCCATTTTTCATTTCACACGAGAAACTTAAATATTGTAAGGAATATCCTTTTTCTGAAACATTATCCACAAAATTTAATTAAGAAACATATTGCAATTAGAGTTCAAAAAATAGAAAACAAAGAGATTAATCATTTGCTTGCAGATAATCAGAAAGAGTTAAAGGAATATAGTTCATTTAATACCTTTGTACTTCCATTTTTTGGTCAAATTTCTAAAACTATTGAACTTATGTTAAAACATTTTTTAATTCATACTATTTTCCGTATACCATTTTAAATGGATTAGTGATAAATTTTTGCAAAAATCCTTTGGATAATTTTGAAAAGGGTGGTGTTTTCTGTAAGACTACTTGCAGGATCTGTAAGGTGAATTACGTGGGACAGACTGGATAAGAGTGTTCTTGCCAGACATACAAAGGAAGTTATTGATGTTGAACATGAGTTTGACTGGGACAATGTTCAAATTTTGCATAGTGAAAGTAATGAGAGAAAGAGGGAATTCATGGAAATGCTTTATATTAAAAAGCAAAAAAATGTTATCTATTAATTTAAATACTGATTTGGATAAGTTGAACAAAAGTTATGCTAATATGATTAATTACATTTAAAGTGGCTGTTTCATGAATTCCGTTTTTCTTTTACTTTCTCTATTTCTGATGTAACTGCGACAGATATTTATATTGTGTTTACAACAGATTAGCCTCCTAACCCTCATACGATTCTCAGGTATGAAAGAGGGAGCACCTGTTCGTTGGTGCTGTCAATTTCTATCACTTAAATTTTTTTGCCTTGATAAGGGTACTGTAAGAGTACCGAAACGTTGGTAATGAAATTTTCTTTCTTTTTTTTTCTTTTTATTTTGAATGTTAATTTAAATGTTATTATATTTTAATTTGATGATAATAAAAATAAAGAATACGAAAGAAGGAAAAAGAGCAGGAAGGGGATGTGGTTGGCTGCCTTCTCACTTTTCTTTCCTCTTTTTTATTTTTGTCCCAAAATTTGATTTGTTTTTTGGTTTTTTCAGATTCCAGTAGGATTTTTTGTTTTTGTTTTCTCGTTTCGGTCCAAATTTGGTCGTTAGATTCTTGTTTTCTTTAACAGGAGTTTGCATAAATTTGATTATTGGACGTTAAATAGGATTTTTAATTTGAATTTTGGTCTAATTTAAATTTCTTAAATTTTGATTTAAAAATATTTCATAGGAAGATTTTAAGACACATCTTAATTCTAAATAAAG
Organism: Belonocnema kinseyi; assembly: GCF_010883055.1. NCBI lineage: Eukaryota > Metazoa > Arthropoda > Insecta > Hymenoptera > Cynipidae > Belonocnema > Belonocnema kinseyi. Next base: position 109,136,091 of record NC_046661.1, on the reverse strand, counting down.
TGTTTTAAATAAAAATATATTGAAAGTTATAAATTTTAAAATTGATTTATTTAAACATAATAGATAAAAAAATAGATTACATATATTTGAAGATCTATTTGGGCAAATTAAGAGAAAATCCGTAATATATCAAATGATGCAAAGAAAATATAAAATGTTTAGAAAATGACAATATGGCTGCTATTTTTCTGAAAATATTTAAAATACTTAGTGTTGTGTTTTTAGAGAAAATAACCTAAATTTTATCACTTTCAAACATTTTTATATTTTCTTTAGTCCGTTCGATAAATCAAGGATTTCTTCATTATTTAGAACAAAAATAAAAAAATGTGTAATCAGTAGAAATTAAAACATTTCGTAAAAATATCTGTCTTTTCCACAGAATTTAATAATTGAAAAGTTGGTTAGATTGCATGATAGGGGCGTTACCTCTGTTTTGGCCAGACAAAAATTTTTTTTGCAACAAATTAATAGACCCTTTTGATTGAACGATAAATAAAGTGATTTGACGAGGGGAAACTTTAAAATTATTGTTACTTTTTTTAGTGTGATGTCATAAATATGGGTCTGTCACGCTATATCGTAATAATCATATTTAACGAGAAGTTGGAAATGGGTAGGCATTTGACCAACATTAATTTTTTGACTAGTCATAGGGGTGTCTTCTCGCTCCCACGACACGTTGAAAAAGGGTAGGGTTTTGACAAACATTAATTTTGTGACCTGTCAAACTGGTGTTTCTGGCCATATGGATGTTTAAATGCACCTACACGGTGAGTTAAATATGATCATTCCGATATTGTGACATACCCATATATTTAAGACATCCTGGTAATAATAATTTAAAACCCTTGTCTGGTCAAATTGCTTCGTTTATTGTTCAATTAATGATTCCAATAGTTTATTGCCGAAAAGAACTTGTTTTCCAGCCAAAAAATAAGTGACCCCCTATTCTGCAATTGCATCGAAATGTTAACTTCAAGAGCTTGTAATTCCCAATATAATTTTTTTTTTCTACTAAAATATTAAATATTATGAAATAGATTTCTTCTCACTATTCCTAGTCTATTTCTAACTACCAATTTCAAAATATTGTTCTTAATTATTACTTTTTCCTTATATTTTTTCATAGATCCTCAAGAACAAGTTAATTCCAAGATTGCATGTATTTTTAAATTAATTTTTAATTGTTAAAACCATTTTTGTTCTTGTAAACAATTTTATTTCATAGAATATGACGAATTAAGGGTGCTCCAGAAACTTTTAAGACTGTTCTCGTCGTTACTTCGGGCTCGGTGTGCACACACACTTGGGATATCAGCGCCTCCGTGGGCCGATCCCTTTTCAGCGTCGTACTGTTTTTCGGTACTGCATCAAATCGTCTTTTCCTTCGGTGCAGGAGCCCGCAATATGTAGGTACGGCGCCGCCTCATCTACCAGCTTTATACCTGCGCCGAATTATCGTAACTTCGTACAGGTCCCCGAGCTGTACAGTCTTAAAAGTTTGTGGTGTATTTTATTAATACTATGGACTATTGAATGAACTTGGAGAGTGTATTTTTTATTTCAATTTTGTGCTCATTGTTTAAATAAATAAATGAGTATGTTTAAAAAATAGATGTTCATATTTCATAGATGTTCTTGGTTTCTCATGTGGGGGGGGGGGGTAGACGATAGGTCACGTTGGTCTAAGTTTGGGAGGAGCGCAAGTCTGAGCCACGTGGTTTTACACTCAAGTGCTAAAAAAACGCATGGCGAGGAAACAGAAAAATGTTTACTGATAAAAATTAGCAGTCGCAAAATATTAAAACACAAAATAAATAAATCTAACCTAAATAGTAGATTTTTAAACCATAAATATTAATTCTTTATCATAATTATTTTTCCATTTTAGCATAATAATTTTCGCATATAAATGAAAATTGTTTTAATTATTAGTATCAGGTTAACAAATCAAAGAATTAGAAGGAAATTATGTAGCCTATTGAAAAAATAACAAAAAAACTTTTCTCTACCTTTGTCCTGTGGAAACTTGCATTCGAACAATTATAAATTTTTTGTAATCAATATACACCTAAAATGAAGTAATTCACTCTTCACATTGATAAATGAGGCCAAAGCGTTAAAAATTTAATATTAATTCGCGATATTACGAGATAATAAATTGTTTATATATAATATTAAGTATCTTAGGAAAAATTGTATGGAGGCTAAAATTTTTATACTTGTTAAAAAATTTGAAAAAGCTAAGATTGTCTAGATTTTTTTATCGCTAATTCGCGATATTCTATAAAAATAAAGTTGTTTTAATAAAGACAAATTTTTAAAGAATAAAAAAAATTATAAAATACGTACAATCTTGTAATCTATTTGTTCATGAGAGTCGATCAAAAATAAGATAAAAGTAATAATTAGAGCAATATTCCGAAAAATCCTTATTGGAATTGTATGGGGTAGTTTTTAGGTCACCATGAAATGAGCTCAGGGGATTCGTTTTCTTTGTTATTCTTGTAGGCAACTTTAGGAGGCGGGCTCCACATGTTAATATTAAAATTAAAATTCAATAAAAAAACACGTATTCACTCTTTTGGGAACCTAACAGAATGGAACACTGTGATATACGACTATCCGCTTGTAGCTAGTAATAAATAATAAAATTTACGTTTTTTTTTATTGGGCCGTCTAGGTATTGAAATATGTGCCTTTCGCGAATACCATGAAAAAATAGTTTAGTCACAAAAGTCTTTATTTTTAAAGGATATGAAAATGATTTCACTACTGATCCCGAATTTCGGCAGGACGATACACTTCGTTAAATTTACTTAAAATATTAAAAATTATAAAGGGCTCGAGTATAAAAAAGTTTTAATCTTGTTGACTAAAATTTTTTTCCGAAATGACGTAAGGATTCATTCAATTTTTGACGTTCCGTAGTAGAAATATTTCGTTTGCATTGCTTCGCGTTCAATTTTTATAATTAAAGTTATTTTAGAACAATTTAATTTTGAAAGTTTATAATTGAACATTTTCCATTTTAAACTCTAAAAATGTTATGACAATTTAAATTACTACCATTTCCGAAGCTTTGCCTTTACAATTTCAATTCCTGTGAATTTTAAATTATCTCATTTTCAAAATTATCTATTCTTAAAATATCAATTTTTAATTTTTTGAAATTGTCCTATTTTCGAAATTTTGTTCTGAAATCATTCAATTGTGAAATTTTTTTATTAAAAAAAATTGATGAATTGTTGGAAACTTTAAGTAAAAAATTATCAAGCCCTATCATCCACCAGCCCCAAACTAAAATTTCATTATGAAAAATTTCTAAATAATATTAACAACAGTTTGAAAATTTTTGAGATTCTCATATATAACTAAGGGCGTAGAACCATGTAAGGGCCAAGACAGAAAATTTCCAGAAAGAAAAAAACGATCTAAAAACTCGAATTATTGAAAAAAAAATGGAAAAGTACATGCGAGAGTTGATAGAGACGAATTTTAGAACAAATAATCCTCTGTCATAACCATTTATGTATGATAAAAATAAAAAATAAATGTTTAATCTCTAATTAACTTAAAACGTATCAGCGAAAGGCCAGAAATACGTTTCAAGCGAGCTAGAAGGCTTAAAAGTGAAAAATTGCAGTTTTTCAATTTTTCAAAAAACTTGTTTAATTATAAAATTACTGATTAACTAATCGCGCAAAGACAAATAGATGACTTTTTGACACACACAAAATTATGTTTTTAAATAAAAAATAACGAATAGCGCCATTCGATTCAGCTAAAAAAAAGCTCTATGTGTTTTATGATTTTGTATACACTTAATTATTAATATAGAATAAATAAAGAAGTTTATCCGTATTATCCGTATTTTAGGGAATTTTCAAGCCAGTAAAACGTGTTTTGATAAACGTGGAACTCATACGGTTATGCCGTCACGCCCTTCAACTTATATTTAATTGAAAAAGATAATATTGAAGAGAAGGGTTAAATATTTTAGAATTAAGAATTTGAAAAATTAATTAAAAGTTTGTCCTACTGATTTATCAACATTGATTTCAAGAAATAACAAATAATTAACAATAGATTTGCAGTACATTTGTTTAAAAAACGTTAGGTCATCATCCATGTTGATTGATCTTACTATAAAATTTTTAAATATTTACAATATTTATATATTGTTGCCTGTGCTGTATATATTTTAAAAAGAATTGTTTCTCAAAAATGATCAACTTTTCGGCAATCGCCCAGCACATTGGGTATGATCCAGTTTGAAAATATTAATAATAATAATAATAATAGAGATCTTCATTATTGCAATTTAAATATTCACAAGGTTACAAATTGTATCAAAGAGAGAGGTACAGTGGTGACTGCTTTACAACCTTACCACGACGGCAACAATAATTTATAATGATAGAAAAAAACATAATAATAAAATAATTATAATAATAATTGTATAATAACTATTCATACTATTACTATATTCTATTAATACACTTTTCAATCATTTGAATTCAAATATTACTTGTAGCCATTTTTATCATTTGCTAATTTATAAAAATGTCAAATGTTGATATCAAAATTCTCTGTTTTTTTCTGTTGCACATTTAAAAAATTTAGAATTACTTCGACGAAAGAAAAGACTAACTCTCAATGCGGGAAATTGTGCAATGAACAGTTTCTCTGTGTAAATAGGGTTTCAATCATTACGAGAAGAATATACACAGTACTGTAAAAAAAGCAATTTTTTACTTGATGTTACACATAGCTGATACACTTACTTTATAAATGAATCACCTAATAGGATAAGGTTTACTCTCAGATAAAAACACCCACGGGTAATTTATCAAGAAATCGATGAACAGAATCAAAATCAGGTTCAATTGAAGATAGTTAGTCTTTTTTGTTAAACTCTTTTGCTGAAAATTCATGTTGTTAAGAATCATAATTTTAGTTGAAAATTCATCTCTTTGGTTTTAAATATAACTACTTTATCAAAAATTCATTTTCGTTTTTGAGTCAAAAATTCTTTTTTTTTAACTAACAATGTAACTATTTGTCTTTTGGTTAAAAAATTTGTTTATTGGAAATTTATCTTTTGCAGTTGAAACACCATGTATTTTGTTGAGATCTTATTCTTTTTGGTTAAAAATGCAACTGTTTGGGTCGAAATTAATCTGGTTTGGTATAAAATTAACTTTTTTGTTAAAATATCATATCTTTGGTTTGAAAATCCAACCTTTTTATAGATAATTCGTCGTTTTTGGCTTCAACATTCAACAATTTTGTTCAAAATTGGTGTTTATTTAGCAGAATGTTAATCCTCATTTTGGAAAATGAATTTTTTTTAGTTAAAAATTTGACAACTTGGTTAAAAAATGAAGCTTGATACTCATTATAAAAAATTATTCTTTTATAGTTAAAAATTAATTCATTTTGTTAAAAATTCGTCTTCTTAGGCAAAAGTTTATCTTGATGGTTGCAAACTCATCCTTTTTTGTTAAAAATGCAACTGTTTGGTTCCAAATCAATTTTGATTAGTTGATGATTCAACAGTTTATTTGGTTACAAATCAAACTATTTTCACGTCAATTTAACTTTTCCGCAGATAATTAACTTTGTTATTGAAATAATCGTTTCGAGTAGAAAATTCAGTCGTTTTGTAGATAATTCGTCCTTCTGACATTAAAATTCAACAATTTTGTTGAAAATATATGTATTTTCTTGAAAGTTTGTTGTTTTTTTTTAGTTGAAAATTCAGGTACTTGATTGAAATTTTAATTAGTTTTTAAAATATTCATCTTTTTAAAATGATTCATGACCTTGGTTTAAAATTTACCTTTTTCCTTGAGAATAAAGTTTTCTTGGTCAGAAATAATTTTTTATCTGAAAATTGCAGTGTTTTATTTTTTGCCAGAACTTTATTCTTTATAAATCGAAAATTCAACTGTCTCGTGATAAATTCATGTATGTAGGTAAAAATTCAATATATACTTTGACTTCAAATCTCAAGAATTTAAAGTGTTTCATACATTGCATTCAATATGGTATTTACATTCATTTTATTTGAAAGAATTTGTTTTTCCATTATTAACCTATTTTCGTGAAAAATGATCCTCTTTCCTATGTTCTGATAGAATTCTGGGCTACGTTACTTTTGGAAAAGGGGGTGGGTATAAGACAAAAATACCTGTGTCAACTTCCAACGAAGGGGAGGGGGTCAAAAATAGCCTACAATTCTTAACATTATTTATGGACGACCCCTAAGACACAGAATTCCCTATTTCGGAAAATGACTCGCAGATAAAAATTATATTAGAGTAATTCATTTCAGAAGGCAAAAAGTAAATAATTTTTTAATCTGAATACGCACGCCAGCTTAAACTGTACATTCTAGTTGAAACATAAAAAAATAAAATAAAAATAGAATATGATTTAGAGATCCCCTATTTGAGTTTTATCCTTATAATTGGAATTTTATTGATTGAATATTTTTAAGATAATTTTTAAGTAAAATAATTATTCGCTATTACTAGTTAGAATCAAATCTTGCATTTCAAATTTGATACACTCCCGCAAATACAATAAAAATGAACAAAGTAATTCACTCTGAATACAAAATATAATAATAAATGATTAAAAATAAAAGCATGGCGCTTAAATATTAAAATTTCTTCTGTACAAATGTGATGTGCTAATTTTCAATATTAAAAACAAAATACATTTTCTTCATAATGGGAAGGTATTGTTTTTATGTGAAAATTAAGTATCGTGGATTTTCTTAAATCTCCACGTTGCGAGACCTCTTGAATAAAAAAAAAACTGGTTTTACGATCGTGTCTGTCGTTGTCGTTTTAGCCTGTAGGCGCATTTTCTTTGGCTCACAGTTTTAAGGACCAAAAAAAGGTCAAGTTTGTTCACCAGCTATTTTAGATAAATGTATAAAAAGTTTCAATATTCTGAAAATTGTTAGGACCTTTTTTCAAGATTTAAAAATTTAATGTAAGGCTATGCGTGCTATTCGGGAACTCGAACAATTTATCCCCATGGCTTTTTTAAATATAAAGAAAATTATCACAGTTATAACATTTTCAAACCCAAAAAAAACTAAAAAAACTTAACACTTTAAGCCAAACAACGCACTATATGAAAAAGTCAAAAAAAAAAAAGAAAAACGTTGCTTTTTGAAGGCCTTATAAGATTATCATAAAAACTTTTTGAATTTTCTTGAAAAATCGACATTTCAAAGTTTGAACGCACAATTTACAATCTATAAATTACAAATTAATCTACAATCTACAAATTAATTTTTGGAAAAATTGCTCAACAGATGAAAAAAAATGGAAAGACAAAAATTGTTCTCCCAAAAAAGAAAAGAGCTGCAGATGTGTTATTGATCATTTTTTTAGGATGCGTATTTATTGTTTTATCAGTAAAACCTTTAATTAAAATAAATTAAATTTTCGGAAAAACGAGACAAGCTACAAAAAAAATAATTAGACAAACGTTGTTTTCAACGAGAAATAAGCTACAAATTTGTTTTTAATTAATTTTTTACGCGTAGTTATGGTTTTAATCGTAAAAAATAAAATTATATAATTAAATTTGTTGACAAACGTCACAAGCCATGGAAAATACGAATAGACGAAAGTTACTCTTCGAAAAACAGCTACCTTGTCATCAATAATTTTTCTACAGGACGCGTAGTTTATATTTCAATCGTAAAAAATAACATTAAAAATTTTTTAAATTAATTTTTGAAAAGCAAGACAAGGTACAAAAAAATTAATAGAAAGAAGTTATTCACCAAAAAAAATCTACACATTTTTTATTATTCACTTTTAGCTAGGACAAGTAGATTTTTTTTAATCGTAAAAAGAAAGATTAAAAATAGAACAGTTTTATTTTTGGAAAAACAAGATAAGGAACGAAAACAATGAAGACAACAAATTTTGTGCCACGAAAAAATATTTACAAATTTGTTATAAACTCTTGTTATAAAAATATTTCAAAAATAAAAATAATGATATCTTGTTATTATAATATATTATAATATATAATAATGGGTAATAAAGGTATTGTTAGATAAGGGTAACATAATGTAGAAAAATTAATATTTTTGACAAAATCGTGTGCGAAGCACGAGATGCGTAATTAGAATTTATTAGTAAAAGCCGAAGGAGATTTAATAAAAGAGAATTCACAATCACCAAATTACATTTGTCGATGCTTTGACCTTTAATTTTATAAGGTCTGTGTACAAATGTGGGGAAATACACTAAAGACCGAGCGCGAAGCGCGAGAACCATCATTCACGCACCTATTTTCCTTAAAAATGAAGTTAACAGATTAACAATCTTCATCAAATGATATATAATGATGGTAATCCAAAGAGGATAATTCAATATTTATAAAAATGTAATACTTCTATTGTTCAGACATTGCGAAAAAAATAAACAATAAAAAAGACAAAACCTTACACCTTTAAATCATTTTGGATTTGAAACTTAAAAAAAAATTTTTACTAAAAGGGTACAAGTAGGCTAGTGTGTGTGTTTAAATTTGAAAATAATTTTTGTTAGTCACCCTAATATGTTATATTATTCCACCGGATAAGATCGATTTTCATGGAAAAGTTCGTCCAGAACTATATCGTATACTTACTACCAACACCTGAAAAGTTACGGTTGAACTAAACTCACACACTGACTTCCAAACAATAACTGTTCCTCAAAGACCACCTGTATCATTTACGTTTAATCTCACTGCAATATAGCGCGTTCGCCTTTCAGAAACTCTGTTTATTTTCTGCAGAGTTAATTTTTTTCTGGAAATAATTTTAAAAATGTATATTTATACAAGTTCTATCAATTATGAAAATTTTATAATCCAAGTCATGCTTGCATTATCTTTAGAAGGAAGTGATTCACATCATATTAAATGAGGTTTTCTGTTTGGATGAACTGTAACTTAATATCTTTCCTTCTTAGATTGAAAAAAATGGTTGGATATAATAATCATAGGGTTGAAGTAAATATAGGTTTTTTTTTTAAACAAAAGCTTTTTGAACTAAATATAACCACAATATATAAATAAGAATAGTTTATAAAACAAAAAATTAATTAGTACATCTGTTTGAAATTTTCTGACAAAAAATTTAAATGTGTAATTTGATATTATCACAGAATATTTATAGATTCCATTCTCGTGTACAATGCCAATAATAGCTTTGTATAAAAAAAGTTATGTATTAGTTGTAAACATCCTCTGCAATGTTGAACTTTTCCATAAACTATAATGAACTTTTTGAGTCATAATAACTTTGTTTACCAAAAGTAACAACGAATATTATTTAAAGAACGAAATTTTTTACCTCTAGAATTAATTACAGAAAATATGTAGTTTTTCACTTGAAAATCTAATAGTATAATTTTGCTCTAAAATAGATCATTTTTAAAGCTTATTTACATTTAAATAATTTTTTATTTTCTGGGAATCATTGATTAAATTGAAAATTGTTCAAATATTTATAATTTGAAGGGATCTCAATTTTAATAATTTCCATTTTAATATTTCAGGATTGAAATACTTGTCAAAAATTTAAAAGCACCTACTTTTAAAAATGTAATATTTCAGTTATGCAAATTTCAAAAAATTAAAACTTGTTTGAAACTGACTTGTTACGGTTATATGTGTTTAATTTTATTTCGCTCAAATTTCCCAATAAATTATTTTTACTTAGCTGACACTTGAGTTGCAAGGCATTCATTCTTTGAATTGAAATACATTCAAAGGGTTTGTCACACCAAAAATGCGATCTTTAAAAAAATAGTATTTCTATGACTTTGAGAGTCAAAATAATTTTACTAGAGATGATGTCATTTCAAAATGTCCATAACCCCGCAAATACGCAACACATAAACAGATATTAATTCGCCTTAAGCAGCCAAGTAAGTCACTTTAAAACTTTTAAGTGGTGCAAATTCGCACCAGTGTGCCATTAGAAGGGTGCCAAGTCCCGTTTTATGAAACAATGAGTGATGTTCAATTATGTTTGCGATAAGAGTAATAGTTTCATAAAAAAATAATGTGATTTTTTTTTTAAACATGAGTAATACGGACCAGTGTGCCGTTTACGTATGCTGGGTTGAAATGTGCTGTTTGAGGGTTAACTATTCTTTTTGCAACTGAATTTTTTCCTTATTTCTCTTCCTACCAATCTTTGAAAAATGTTTAAATCTTGATAAATTTTAGCTTATTTTTGAGGAAAAACATTCTGTGGGTTAAATCGTTAAAAAAGTAAGAAAAGATTTCTACACAAATAACTAGATTTGAAGATTAATGATTAATATTAAAAATTGGAAGCAAAAGAGTTTTAAAAAATGTTATTCTCGAAATAATTAGCCATCATTTATCAAAAGTAAACCATTTTTTTAATTGGTGAAAAGCGTTAGTAAGAAAAAAATCAATTACAAAATAATTATTTTTCGGGATTAATACAATTTTTGCTTACGAAATTATATTTTTTACGGTAAAACATAACCGCTAAATCATATTAATTCTTGAAAACAGTCGTTTTTCACTAGCTCAAAACTAATTTTTGACACGACAACTATTAATCATTTAAGAATTACGAAATAAAATTTGATAATTTACAGAATTAAAAATTTTTCGCGAATTTGGCATACATATATACTAAAAATTTTATCATTTAAAACAAGTCAAATTTTATATTCAAAAAAAGACTTCTCTTTAGTCAAAGATTCTTTCACACATTACATTATTTAATCTGGAACTTGCACAACACTTTTTGCCTCACATATAAAATTGCTCAATTTAGAACGTTTGTGAATAAAAATACCAAAATATTTAAGTTCAAATCTCATGTACTTAAATTTCAATTAATTGTAATGAAAAGGTTTTGGATATCTAAATTTTGCATTATTCATAATTGAAAATATTGAAAGAGAAATTTTAATTCAAGAGTTTTAAATTTGGAGGCTGAAAAATCGGAGTGTATTTAAATTCCAACTCTTTTTCACTAAAACGCTCATAACTTATATATTTTGCTTATAATTGAAGATCCAAACATTATTTTGATAAAATGTAAACTTACACATCCCTTTTTTTAAGTTAATTGACATCTATTTTTATTTGAAAAACTTGAAAGAAAAAGTGGAGCAACTGTTCCTCAAGAGGCACAAAATGAAAACCACCCAGTTTTTAGCACAAGAAACTGATTTGAACAATAAAAAAATATAATAAAATAGGTATAAAACTGTCTTCTCGGTCAAAAATATATTACTTTTTTTCTAAATCAAGTAAAAATTGAATGCACAAAATTCAGTTTCACTCACGCTTCGCCCAAGTCTCCACGCTGAAAGAGATGATGAGGAAAGCGGTAATCGAAATCACCGCGAAGTAACCGGAAGTTCGTACCGAAACCAATCTCATTCTTGAGGACAAAAGAGATTATTTAAAAATTTTTAAGGTTGAAAAATCGAAAAAGTTTCGAAACCAGATTTTCTGAGACCGCGGAAAATTTAATAGAGACCGGCGAATCAGCTGATGCTTCCAGGTCAAGCAGGTGGTCGTGAATGAAGGCAACTTTCCCGGATGCGCGAGGACTTTTCTGCAGAAACCCTGCCGATGAGGCGCAGGCGGATGTACCGTTGCTGATAGGTGGGTGGCGAAAGTGGTGGTGGTAAAAATTTCTCTGATGTACCGTTAATTTAAAAAATAGTTACACATTAACTTTTCTCAAATTTTAGTAAGGGCAGTTCAAAAAGTACGCCACACTGCCAGGGAGGGGAGAGGTAACAGGTTTTGTGACACAGGGGGAGGAGCTAACCCAGAATGTGACATTAAACACGGAAAATATAAATTTGAATTACAAGTTTTTTAATTGCTTAAAAAAATTACAATCAGTGATTTTATTTTAAAAGTCAAGAATATTAATACAGATTTCACACTCGTTCCCTCTTGATCTATTTTTAGAAGGATTTATCGTTTTTAGTTGATAATTCAACTATAAAATTGTTTTCAAGGAAATTCTACTTTTTGGCTTAGCAATTGCAAATTTTTGTTGTAGTTTCGTGTATTTCGGTTGGAAATTATATTGCTTCAGTAGAAACTGCAACTGTTTGGTTACAAATTCACTTTTTTGTAGAAAACTTATATTTTGTAGTGGAAAACTCAAATATTTTCTAGATAACTTGACATTTTTGTTTAAAAAATCACCTCTTTTAGTAGAAATTTGATCTATTTCGGATAAAAATTAATTTGTTCTTTGCTTGAAATTGAACTACTTGCGTCAAAATCATCTTTTTTTGTTGAAAATTCGTATTCTTCGGTTGAAAATTCAACTGATGTTTCATAAAAAACTTTTATTTTTGGCTTAAAAATTCAATTTTTGTGTTAAACATTTGTGTTTTTAGGTTGAAGGTTCTATTGTATTCGCAAAAAATGCAAACTATTTGGTTAAAAATTAACTTCTAGGTGAAAATTTCATATTTTCGAGTAGAAAAATCAATGTTTTCTAGATCATTTATCCCTTTTGGCAGAAATTTAATCTTTTTCGTTTAAAAATGCAACTGTTTGGTGAAGAATTAATCTGTATTTTGTTTAATTTCAACCATGTGCTCAATTGAAAATTAACTTTCTTTGCAGATAATTCATATTCTCTGGTTGAAAAATCAACTGTTTTATAGAAAATTCAACTTTTTCCATGATCATTTGTATTTTTTGGTAGAAAAATTAACCGCCTTCATGAGAATTTGATTTTCTGGATTAAAAATTTATCTGCTTTAGTAAACATTTTCTTTATTAAAAATGCAGCTGCTTAGTTTAAAATGAACTATTTTGTGGAAAAATCATAATTTCGAGTGAAAAACTTATCTGTTTTCTAGAGAATTCATCTCTTTGTTTGAAAATTCATCTTTTTTTGGAAAAGTTTGACCTCTTTTTCGATTAAAAATAGAACTGTATGCTTGAAAATATAACAGTCTAGTTAAAAGTTAACCCTTTAACGGCCAAGCCTAGTTCAAGTTAGATAAAAATGTAGAAAAAGCTCAGGAATAATGTCGTTATTTTCTAATCAATGTTTGAAATACAATTTTTAAATAATTTTTATCTTTTTATTGGCTTCTGTTCAATAGAAGATAACTTATCAACTAGACGCGGAATAGTCTACTTTGATCTGATCCATGTATTTATTTTACACACTTTTTTGTTAAAAATTCATGCTTTCTGGCTTAAAATTTAACCGTTTTATAGTTAATTCGTCTTTTTTGCTCACATATTTAACTGTTTTAAAAGTTGTACTTCTTCTTTAAAAAAAGTTATTTTCTTTGTTAAATATTCATAATTTTGACAATAATTCAACTATTTTGTTAAAAATTTTATTATTTTGTTTGAAAAGTCATCCTTTTATACAAAAATTCATATTTTCGGTAGAAAAGAACCTTTTTGTTTGGAAATTTAACTATTGTTTTAGAAAGTCGTTTATCAAATGAAATCGAACACAAAATTTAGAACTAAAGGGACGAGGGATGTTTGGAGTTGTGACGTCAACCTGGGGGGTTCAAGCATCGTTTGATTATCTATGACAAATAAGGGTGGGAGTAAAATTTAGTTTTAATTGACTCAAAAATAATAACTTTTTGTTTAATGTGTGTACTAAAGTAGTAAAATTATTGATATTCGGAATTTGGTAAGTATTAAATACTGCTCTGCTACCATAACAATATCACGCCTAGTAAACATTTCTAGAGTAAATATCGACAACCGACACATAACAAATACTGTTACCCCTCGCAGCTAATTAATGATATGGAAATAAATTAAATTTCCATGTCATTCAGGGTTCCTTTAATAATTTCCATAAAGCAAGGAACTAATAAATGAAACCAAAAGTGGTCAAACTGTATTAAACATTACTTAAAAAATCGTTTAGAAAAATGCTTCAGAATACGATATCACAAATGTTTAAAATATAAAATGTGAATAACAATTTTTTAAAAGGTTTGACAACATGACAATTAGTTATTTCATAATACAAGTAAAGCATCTGATTTCAGACTTTATTCTTTTTAATTGAAAATTCTGCTATAATATTTTCGGTTCAGATTTTATTATTTTTTAAAATTAAAAATTGGACTGGCTGGAAAGTATTTTTAATTTAAAATTCAGCTATTAAATTTTTGAATTAAAAATTGATCTATTTTCATTAAAAATTGGACTATTTGCTTAAAAGTTAAGCTAATTTGTCAAAAAATCGTGTTTTTTTCAGGACTTCATTTTTTTTCTAAATTAATTTTTTAACTGAAAATAATATCTTTTATATTATTACTTTTTTGGGTAAAAAATTAATCAGCTTAATTGAAAATTCATCTTCTTGCTTGAGGGTTGAACTCATTTTTTTAAAATTAATTTTATTAGTTCTGCATCCACCTCTGTTATTTAAAATTCAACTATTTTATCAAATTTGTTTTTTTAACTTTTTGAAATGCAAATTTAACTATTCCATTTTATGTTAAAAATTTACCGATTTTAGTTTAAACTTCTAATATTAGGTTGGAAATCATCGTTTTTGTTGAAGATCCAACTATTTTTGTATAATACTCGTCTCTTTGGCTTCATATTTTAACGTGTGTGTTTAAATTCGTCTTTTTGGGTCGAAAATTCTATTTTTCTTGTAGAAAACTATATTGTTAAACATTCGTCTTTTTGATAGGACTGAAAATTTAGAAACATTTGGTTTTAAAATGCAACTGCTTTTGGTTCAAATTCAAACTTTTTGTTTCAAAAATCATCTTTATATGTAGATAATTCGTCCCTTTCGCATTTTGATGGAGTCGGGGATCACCATAAGCGTTATGCAAAGGGGTTTGATTTGAAAATTCGTCCATTTGATTGAAAATTCATCTTTGTAGGGTGAAAATTTAAGTATTTGGTTGATATATATTTTTTTCAACTAATTTGTTGAAAATGCAGTCAAAAAAACTAAACAGCTTTCAAAATAGCGTGAAGCAGTTATTGTCCAAGTAAAAATACTTCGACTGGAGGGCGACTTGAATTACACCCAATGAAGACATTCTGAAGTCGAAAAATTCGACTTGAACATGTCTCAATTTTGAGAAGGAGCCAGACTACAATTTATGCCTTGACAACAAGTTTCTATGTCTTCAAGATAAATTTATCTCTTGACTAGAATTTTTAAGACTTCAACACCAGCGGTTTATAACTTCGAGTGTATACCTGTCCTAACAAAAAAGGTCATTCTGACTGTCATAAAAGCTAATCTTTGTTAATGCTTAAATAATCTTGTAT
>NC_046661.1:109111466-109120652 GCF_010883055.1 Belonocnema kinseyi | reverse complement strand
TCAATCAACTTAATTACGGATTTTCATTTGTATTGTACTTATTTGACGATGATACCGAAAATGTTGTTTGTTTCTACGTATTTCTAACGGCTAATTACAAAATTTTCATTCATCAATTTTAATCTCATTTATTAGCCGAAAAAGGTTCGTATTGAGGAAAGTTTACGCCGACCATCGCTGCCAAGACAAGGCTCGACTTGAAACAAGTAAACGCCGTTTTCCCTGTCGTGGCTATAAAAGTCAGGCGAAGGCCTACGGCTCGAGTCAGTTTTGAGACGCAGCCAGACGTCGATGTCTTGGAGCAGAACTCAAGACATAACCAAGTCGCACTCAAGTCGAAGCATTTTTACTCGAGTGAACGGCCCTTTATCAGATAAACAAAAATTATACGAATATATTGAACATTATTTTTAAAAACTTAAACAATTAAAAGTTTTGCCTAATTTCCCAAAGAATACTAATTCTCTTAATAATAATTAAAGACCGACTGAAATAATCATTCTTTTTATTCAAAGAAAATGTTTTTCTTAAGAATTTCCCTAAATAAACTTGGCAAACTTACTACAGAAAATTCAAGCAGGACTAGTACCACTATAAAGAGTCCTAGGGATAATAAATGTCAAGAATCTAATTCATGTAAAGCGGAATAATTATTTTCCAAAAATCTTGCTACATACTTCAATTAGACTAAGATAAATAAAATAAACTACTATTCAGTATTTTTACATAAAACAATTCTTATACAAATCAATTAACTTACGTAAAAGAACTATAAAACTCTTTATTTGCGATGCGATACGGAAAATCGTATGGATAAATCCGGAAGATTTATTTTACACAAGTTCTGCTCGAGTATCATCGCAAACAAATTTTATTAGCAATGGCGCTGATCATAAGACTCAATCAAGGCATTCATTATATGCGTGTAAATCTCGCAAACTTTTTTTATGATTCTTACAGAAATAAATTGAATATACTCGGTACAATAAATTTAAATCTTATCTTCAAAGAAGTTTAAAGCTAGTTGAAAGGTAATCTATAATAAGAAAGTAAACTTAGGATAATATATATTTTTTAACTTGTTCTGAGGTGAACCCGATTTTTCATGATCAGCCACGAATTAAATTAAAGTAAGTATACCGAAACAAAGAACAGAGGTGGCGCTGATCATTCAATTAAAATTCGCATTTAGACTTTCAGAGATTAAAATTCTGTCGCTTCATAAATAATTATGCTTTATTCTTAATTATTAAAATTTTTCGAAGCGTTGAAGTAATTGAATTTTCCAAAGTTTCAAGTATAATGTTTTTTCCAAAATCTTTACATTTATTCCCACAAACCTTTTAAAGCACTCGTGCCAAAAGTTAAAACTCTGAAAAAACTGTTTTTCTATGATTTAACGAATAATAATAATATTACTGATAATGTCATTTCAAATTAAAAACACTTATATAATAAAAAGATTTTTAAAACTTACAAAAAACATGTATTTTAAATATGTTTTTTTTTTGCAAATAAATAGTGTCTTATTATCAATTCTTACCATATTTTAAAAAATGATTAAATTTTGATAATTAATGACTTGTTTTTTCAGAAAAAAACATTATTTACAACTCTACTGTGTATAAGTCTATTGTTAACAAACTATTTTTAAAATAATTCTTTTTCGTTAGTTTTAAACTTTTTTCTCAAAAAAATCATTTTTTATTAATAAGAAATAACTGATAATTTTATTTTAATACTTAGGAACAGAAAACTTTTTTTTACAGAGAACTGATTTTTGGTGCGATAACTGGCTTAAAAGTACAATTCTTCAATTTCGAAGGCATATTCGTATTATCTTAATTATTAGAATTGCAAAAAAAAATTTAAATCAGCGACGTAGAAATCAGATAAGTGTTACATGGCCTTTATGTGTGCAACAAAACGATTAAAATAATTTTAAAGATTATACCTTAGGTAAGGAAAACCTTTTTCGTTCGTGTTTTTATTCAGCAGCAGGAATCTTATAAAAAATAGGATTTAAACTTTGAAGACATGCTTGTCAAATTTTTGTTCTCTGTACCAAGTAACAAAAAACGTAAGCTTTATTCCTAAGATATTGAAATGGTAGAATGGAAGAAATATTTCTTGGATTTGTTAGGAGGAGTAGAGATAAAAGTTAGAAATTGAGGAAAATATGGCAGAGAAAGATATGAGGAAGATGACATAACAAGGGAAGAAATAGTTAAGGTTTTCGGAATAATGAAGGATGGAAAGGCACCTGTCATAGATAAGAATTCCAAATGAAGTATGGAAATATGTAGGGAAGGAACTAGAGGAATGGGCATGGATAATGTGTAATCGAGTATGGAAAGGAGAGGGATGGCCAGAGTTATGGAAGGAAGGAGTAGTGATATAAATAGTGAAGAAAGGAAAAGGAGAGGAGGTTAAAGATTATAGGGGTGTGACCCTGATGCCAACACTGTATAAAGTATATTTAACAGTTTTGTCGGAAAGATTGAAGAAAGAAGTTGGGGAAAAAAAGATAGAGCCACCGAATCAGACAGGGTTTAGAAAAGGAATGAGGGTGATGGACAACATATATTGAATGAAATATCTAGCAAATAAGAGAATTAAAAGGGGAAAAGGGGCAATGATAGCAATGTTTGTGGACTTAAAAGCGGCGTTTGACTCATTAGACCGAGGCGAAATAGAAACGAGGAAAAAAGGTTGGGGAGGAGTTAGGATAGGAAAGGAAAAGATATATACACTGGCATACGCAGATGACATAGTGTTGATGGCAGAGGATGAAGAAGGGATGGCGGGCTAAATCACAGGATTAGAGAAATACTTAGATGGAAAAAAGCTGAATATAAATGTAGAAAAGGCAAAGATAATGAGGTTTATAAGAGGAGGGGGAAGGAAGAAAGAATGGACGGGCAGATGAAAGGGACTATAGTTAGAAGAGGAAAAAGAGTTTAAATATTTGGGATGTATCTTGCAAACGAATGAAGATTATAGAGCTCATATAAGAGAAAGGATAAAGAAAGCAGCAGGGGTTATGAAACAGATATGGGGAATAGGAAAAAGAAGGTTAAAAAAATTGGAGAAGGAGAATGTGGTTATTCGACACGCTGGTATGGCCGATATTAGGTTATGTAGCAGAGATATGGGAGTAGAAAGAAAGGAAAGATATTGAGAGTGTACAAGAAAGGTATATAAGGTGGACACTAGGGGCAGACTGGAGGGCGGCAGGGTATATGGTGAGAGAAGAAGTGCAAAGGGATAAGTTAAGTATTAGAGCAGGAAAGAGGGCATGGAAATTTGAGACGAAGCTGTGAGAGGGAAAGGGAGGGAAATTGACGAGAAAGTGCTTGATGGAGGTAGAAGAGAGGAAGGGAGGGCAATCGATTAATGACATGGGAAGAAGAAGAGAGGGAGTTCTTTAATGATAGAGAAATAAAAGACGGGACTGGAGTAAACTATGAAGAATTGGAAAAAAGGGAGAGGAAAAGACAATTAATAGAAAGATGGGGGATGATTGAGCGTTCAAAATACAATAAATGGTATAAGATGATAAAAAAGGAAGGAGTACCAAAGTATTTAGAAAAGGGATGGGGAGAGAGAAGGTGGACAAGAATAGAAAGATTTATATTGGGAAACGAGGTGAGAAAGGGAATGTATAGGGAAAAGAAGAGGACCGAGATTGTAGAATATATGAATGGGAGGACGAAACATGGGAGCATGTATGGGAAGGATATAGGAGAGAAATGGAAGATAAAAGGAGCTGGCAAGAGAATGTGGTTAGGATTCTAGGGGAGGATGGATTAGGAGAGGAATGGATGAAGAATTTGGAGGGTGCTAAAAGAGAGAATAAGAGAATGAAAGAATGCATGTTAAAATAACGGTAAATTGGAGGTATAAAAAAGTGAAAGAAAAAAGGAAACGAAAGTCGCTTAGGTTAGAAGCGTAAAGGTTGTAAGTAATGTTAATGTAATAGTATAAGTAGACTAAGTTGCGTTTGCGTTCTCATGCTCTCTCTATCTCTCGCTTTCACTCTCGCTTTCGTTCCCTCGACACATTATGAATAAAAAAGAACAAAGCACGTCAAATATTGTTAATGATTGTTAATCGAAATTCTATGCGTACATTAAAATAATTAATTATTACTTACATACATTTCTTTCAAAACGTTGATGCTCGTTCCAATGTTTTACAACGCAATAGTGTCACTCATTAGTCATTTTTATTTAATCCATAAAGAGTTTAATAATTTCTGGCAGACGCGTAATTTACAATTAGTTCAGTTACAATTAGCAGTTGTAAAGTTATGTAACAGAAATTTTTATTTGAATTTTTGAAAATAAAAATATTAAGACTTTTTGTTATCAATATAATTGTAGTTAAATAATTGTTTGAATATTATTTAAAAAATGATAACTACGCACATTTAATTCGAAATAGAAGAATATTTTTTTCTTTATTCTAACACATATTGAGAATAAGAAAACAAATTTGTAAATCTAAAATGTTTAAAGAATATGCTAGAATTAAAAGAAGACTCTTATCATCAGAAAATATTCCTGTAAAAAAAAAAATTTCGAAAATCATCCTGTGGTAAAAATACAAAATTATGAAAAACTATGAAAAATTATGAATAGTTCTTCAAATATAAAAATGTATATAGAAACGTATTCAAAAATTGTACTCTGTATTAAAAATACAAAATGATCAACAACAAAAAATTGTCGTTAAGCTATTCATAAAAAACATCAGTTTTTATAACGTCTTACATTTTATGAAAACATTTTTCTTTAATAAGTGAGTCATCGTGGCTCAGATGGTATAGTGATTGTCCTATGTTCCAACACTGCAGCCTTGGCAGCCACGCTGGCGCGGGTTCGATTCCTAAAGCAGGAAGCGAGGCTGAACAGGCTTTCTGAAAGCTTCGCTTCTGTCCCTTGGTATACTTCCCCACAAATACCCTACAGTTTATAATTAACCCTACAGTACAGTCGCTAATGACCCTGGAAGTTGATGCGACTATGAACATTAAACAAATAAAAAAATGTTGTCTTTAATTTTATATCTTACATAAAAAAATTATTTTAATATATTTTTTTAAATTAAAATTTAATGAATTGTTTATTATAGTTATAAATTATTCATGTAAAATAAATTTTTTTTTAAATTACGATTTGATGACCAAATCTGTCGAAAAAGATGTTTGTGTTTACTTGGGAGAGACTCCTTCACTGATGTTAGGTCCTAAATGCGGCTTTAAATCCCTCCCAGATATGAATAAATCTTTCCAGTATCAAGATGACTAATAACACTTATATCCATAATCTCATGGTCATCGGGAACGCCAATAATCTTCTCTTTCTTCAGATGAATCTTGAAAAACTTGTCCAATCAAATGTCCTCACCAATCTTTCATGCATACGTCTTGACGATATTTAGAGCAAGTTAAAGTTCGCTTGCACCAGAAGCATAGATCTTCACGTCATTCATGTGAAATACATGAGTGACATTGTGCTCGCGATGATTAGTGTCCCTACAGAGGTATCCAAAAGAATTTCGTCGTGCGAGAGATAGTGACAGAAGTGTGATGAAAAACAGCAGAGGGCTCATGGTATCACCCTGAAACACGCCCCTTTGGAAGGTGACGTTGTTCGTACATCTCGCTCCGCGCAGGCTCATTTCTTCAAACAATCCTGCTGTTTAGGGCAGCTATTGGGATTTTATACAGCGGGTGCAAACAATTTATTGGCCTTTAGTTCTCTGGGTTGGACAAGTTGCCCTTTTTGGTAGGAGTATAGTGCTTCCCAACATCAGCTACTGCGAAATGGACATTCCTGACTTTCAATGTGAGGTGATTATGCAGGCCAGATGTTGGTGTGTAGAAGTAAATTTCTTTCACCAGAAGTTCTTGATACCATCTGCTCCTGCAGCGGAAAGATTCTTCGTGTCCCTGAGTGCTTTCTTCACCTCTTCGGCAGTGATTAATGGACATCAATATCTTCTTTCAAATCTAGTGTTTTCGGGATCTTGTATACCGCCCTCGAAAAATTCTCTACCTCGGTGGGCTTGGGTGGACTTTTGACGGAGACAGCGAGATCGCTGAAGAGGCACGATGGGTCCGCGAGAAACTATTGATTCTACCTGACTCATCTCTTCCTCTTATGTATTTCCCTTATCGCGACAGATAACACATGTATTTTGTCAACAATATGCTGCTAGATTGTCAGCAGCTTTGACTTGTTAAGTGTGTGATTCTAGATCTTTAGTTCTTGGCCAAATTTTCGAACCCTTTTCGTAAACGGTCTACCGCCAGGTGTTATGTAGTCAATCATACACTAAAAAAGGGGTTTATTCTGACTTGCCCATCCAATCTTCTTGTTTAGTCGATGCAAGTATCTTTTAGTTTATTAGTCTTCGCTTTTAGCCATCGATTTTCACTGCGTGGCGCTAGCATCGAGATAAAATTCTTAAAGTTATCGACGGAACACTTTTTAACTGCTTCTAAAAGAAGATACACTTGAAGCCGCCTTCGGCCTATGTAAATGACAAGTATTTTATTTTTTTAAAGTTTTTAACGCTGCAATAAAAAGTATTGCGATTACTCCGTGAATTTCTAATCCAAATTTTTACGTAGAATCCGAATTTCAACAATTTAAAAGTTGAGCTTGCTGTTTTTGTGTGTAAGTTTTTAAAAAGGAACCGAAGGGAGACTCAGTGGGGTGTTTAAGTGTATTTTGTCGAGGCTCTTTTCGGTTCCTTCGGTTCGCCAGGGATAGCGCCTGAAATCATGAAAAATTGCGTTTAATGAGTATTATTGACATGTAACAAATATGAATAAAGTATTTTTCCACCTAAAATCAGGTTACCTGCGTGTTTTCAGGATCGCTTAATCCGATTATAATGCTAGTTAAACCCTATCTGGTCAATATTCGTCACTAACCTAAAAAAATACTTCAAATCGTCGAATTAACACTATTTTGCGATAAGTACCTTAAAATTGTGTTTTCGAGGTCTCTGAATCCAAATCCAATGTTAATTAAACCCTATCTGGTCACTATTCATCCCTAACGTTTTTTGAAATAATTTGCAAGTCTTTGCCAACGTGTTCGCCATAACCAAAGGGATTGCAGCATCTATCAGGTTTCACAAACGTTGGTACATTTTTAGTTGCAGACATAATGGAACTCTTTATCTCAACATTTCTGTCTAATCTCCTAAAATAAGAAATAACGAAGTACCGAAAATACAGGATAATTTAAATATGAGCTATATTTCATTTGTCGCACTAGACAAAAACATGATGATTGCTGCGATTGTTTTCTGTTTTGGTGCATACGCGACAGTAAATAACGATTGCTGCGATCGCATTCAGTTTTGATGCATGTGCGACAAATAAATCACGATTGTTGCGATCGTTTTCTGTTTTCGTGCATACGCGACAAACAAATGCCATAGCTCTACATAATTCTCATTATTAGTCTCCGATAAATCCTCATTCGATACAAGAGATTGACCATAAACGTAGCTGGAGTATAACTGTTTGGTGTGGTATCGTTCATGGATATTTAGCAGGTCTATATTTTTTTGACCGCAATGTCGATAGAGATAGTTATTTAGAACTTCCAATTTTAGTTGAAAATGTCAACCTATTCACACGAGCGAGAATGTGACTAGAACAGGATGGCGCGGCCCCAAATTACGCTATTATCGTTAGAAATTTTCTACATTAAATTTGTCGAAGTAAGTGGATCGGTAGAGTAGGCCCCTTTGAAAAGCCTCCAAGGTCGCCTGACCTTGCGTTACCTGATTTTTATTTGTGTGTTATATATGAGATGTAGTTCAGCGCATGAGACCTACTACGAGAGAAAAGACGAATAAAAGAATTAGGACTACAGGATACTCAAAATCCGACCAAACAACCTCCTCGTGGTGAGGATCGGGTAATGCTAATGTACAACTTTGTAAGCCACATGAATGATTTCGGTATCGAAGCCGAATGGCACTCTTATGGAACTGCCCACGACAAGGGATCGCCCGATGGTATTGAAGCTACGTTTCAAAGGGAAGAAACTCGTGCAAGCCTTCAAGCTAAGCCAAATGAAGCAATGTTAAATTCAACAGCAGTGTTTAACTGGAAAAAAACTTCCCAAACCTTAGGATTCACTATTACAGCGAGAAAGATCATAAGAGGACTCCATGTCATCTTAAAAATAAATTTGCTAAAGCTCTACAAGTGAAGACCATTCAGAGTGCACACTCATTTTTCGTAACAACTAAAGCATTAAATCTATACAATTTTTGAGGTGATAGAAAGCCAATAATTACTGTATACTACTGAATGAGTCAATCAAAAAAAAATAAATAAATAAAAAATAAAGTAATGCGGGCACTGTGTAATTAGCATCATCACAATCTCAACCCTATAGAACACAGAGATGTACAATATGGTAGTCAAAAGTATAATCTTAGAAAATCAGGGGGTTTTTCAGACGTGAGAGACAAATTCCAAATAACTGAAGTTATACGAGTATTAGAATTTCTTTAAGCGACCCCGAAGCCATAAATATAACGTGGTTTTACTATATAACTCGTTGCAAAATATTGTTAATTCGATGATTCAAAGTATTTTTTAGGTTAGGGTAGAATAGTGACCAGATAGGGTTTAAATAGCGTTATATTCGATTTTAGCGACACAGGAACCATAATGTTAAATTGGTTTGACTACATTACTCATTGCAAAATAGTGTTAATTCCACTATTTGAAGCATTTTTTGAGGTTAGGGACGAATATTAACCAGATACGGTTTAACTAACATTAGATTCCGATTCAGAGACCCCTAAAACATAATGTCAAGGTGGTCTGGTTACATAACTCATCGAAAAATAGTATTAATTCGACGAATAATAGTAACATTAGAATCGGATTCAGCGATCCTGAAAACATGTAGATAAGCTAGTTTTAGGTGGAAAAATTCTTCATTCATGTTTGTTACATGTCACTAATTCTCATTAAACGCAATTTTTCATGATTTAAAGCGCCATATTGGAACTGCCATGTTGTTTCTTAAAATTTTAACAGACGGCCTTCGATAGAGATTTTAAATAGAACATTTTAAGCCGTATAACTTTTAAATCCATATATACTGGTTCTGGGCAGTCCACCATACCGGTTGACGTGAA
>NC_046661.1:109106455-109111366 GCF_010883055.1 Belonocnema kinseyi | reverse complement strand
AAAAAATTAATAAAAAAACAGACGAAATCACAAAAGCACTTGCCCCGTGATAGAGTTCCTCCGAGAATTAAGGTCACGCAGCAAATAGGAGTAAAAGGAGCTGCGCGAGGTGAGCGGCGGTTATTCAAGCGTGAACGAACAAAAGCTTTTTCTATGAAACGGCCCTATATCTGGGTAATTCCTCACCAAGGTCAACCACAAAATCAACCCAGTCTCGGAGTTTCACTATATTTGTGTTCAAGAGGTTCAATATGGAATCCGATTGAAAACAGATGCACAGCCAAGTTCCCTAGTAGAAATCGGTCTAGACCTTCCTTAGCACTCAAAAGAAACTCATAGGGTTGAAATGTGGAAAAAGTAGGCTGCAGAATCTTGGTAGTGCCTCGTTACAACCTCAATAGAATTTCCAGAACATATTTAAATGATATTACTCAACTAGTAATAAATGAATCTTCCTTATTCAATATGAGATTAGTTTTTCCTTACCAGCGCCTAGATACAAGTTAACTACGATTTCCTGATCAGTTTTAACTCGAAACATCCCTTCTGATTTCTGAAAGATTGTCCTTGCTGGAATGAACGCCTTTTTCCTGTCAAGGTTTACGCGAGGAAATGCGAAGGAAAAACTGTTTTTGTGGCGTTGCGATCGATAAGCTGATTGATAAACATTTCGGTAATTAACTGCTTCTTTTTAATCATTTTGTGTTAAGACGGAGTCCTAACATTACGGTCGGTTACGGTTGTTTCCAGGTCAGTTGAAACAATAATATACTATAATACTCCTAATATGTAAAATAGAAAAAATGCATTTCATATATGGATTTGAATACTAATAAATATATTTGTTTATATTATATAATAAAAATTGAAAATAAAGAAATAAATTTAAAAAGCTATAATTATTAAATAATAATTAATAAAAAAAAGTATTTGAAAAATGATAATCTATTAAATAATTATCAAACTAATAATTAAATGCAAATAAAAGGAAAATATTTTAACATAATCAGATTTTCAAAAATGTATGAATTTTTACTGATCACTGTTAATTTTTGCCGATTTTTGACTGCGAAAAACGAAAGGGGTGAAACACGGGTATGACATCTAGTCGAATGACATCTGCTCGCCGGACAAGTAGTCGCGGGACATCTAGGCGCCACGCGTAGCCTCTGCAATTTCAGTCGCAGAAACGTTATGTTATAAATCATGAAAAAATAAACGTGAGGGACTAAAACCTTTACACGCCAGTATACACGTTTTATAATACAATTTTTTAGACATTGTTTCCACTGCAAAGATATGTATAGGTATCTCATAAAAATCTTATTTTTTTACTGGCGTGTCACGACAGTTTGTTTCCTGGGTGATTAAATACTTTCTTAATTTGAATAAGGAGATTAATTAATTAATTAATTAGATTAATTAAAAGTAAAAAAATGTAAGGTTTGCGAGCATGAAATGTATGTAAGATATGAGATTTTCGTAGTTTTTGATACTTTTTTAAATATACATATTAGTACCGAGATTCATTAGGATGATTAGATTTCTAAATCTCTTAATATGTTTTATCGCAGGATAAAGTCTCCGTTCTGCGGATCCGTAGACTCGTGTTTGATTCCCGCCAGCGGGTGAATGATCTTAAGAACACAGTAAAAATAAATACTTAAAGTTAGATTCGACTTAATTTCAGATTTGACTTCAATTAAGGAAGTACCTGAATTTGAGTGTACAAAAAATCTTGAATAAAGCACTAACTTATCTTCAATAAGAAATCAGCATTTTTCTACTCTAGAATAAAGTAAAGTATCCTCCTAAGTTTTAATATTCAGTTCTGAAAGTAAGTTAAAGGCAACCTAAAATAACCTGTAAGGCTTTCGTCGCCTAAAATGAAGGAATGGAACTTTCTTGAATTTCAAGCTAGTACTACCTTGCATGACGTTACAGAACGCTTGCACTACTATGCAGCTCGTGGCCATTTATTCTAGTCGTATCCTACTCCAATACTCCATGTCGATTTGGTCAGTGTCGGCTATGGCGCTATGTTTTAATATTTAGTTGAGTTTTCGTTTCACGGATTTAAAAAAGTGCTGCAGCAAAATCAGTTCCAGTTGTCAGTCAATATTTGGATTATTAAACCCATAAAAATAATTAAATTATTACAAAACTTTTTACTTCGCAGCTTGAGCGCCCTTTCATTACATTACGGAACGCAATTGTCTGAAGATTTTAGGCCGCAACTGCCCCTAATATACCGTTTTTTCCATTTTTCCTACTTTTCCTGTATTTTCTTACAAGTTCAAACCCAACTTGTATATTTTCTAAAACGAATAACTATTATATAAAAAACAGCTGATAAGTGTCAGTAGGGCGTAAGAAATGGTCAGGAAGCACGAAGAAGTGGGCAAAAGAACGTTTCTATACAAAGCAGCGGAGGAGGTTGCTAAAATACTCTTGACTTAACTTGAGTATTAGGAGTGAGAAAAATGCATCAAATCTAATCTATCTCGAGTACTCTCTCCTGAAAGCGCGGATTAAGAAAGCACAAGAGAAAAATGTTCGTGAAAAGCTCCTTGATAAGAGCATGCACGGCATCTTCCGCAAAAATGTGGAGGATCAGTCAATGTCGTGTGAGCTAACTTTTGCTTTTCTTAAATCACCCGGATTGAAGTGTGGCATGGAGGGTTTCATTTTGGCATTTCAAGACGGTATCATTTTCACCTTAAAATACCGGTGCCACATTTTGAGCCAAGACATTCCTGATGATAGCTGCATTGCGTCCAACTCATGCGGAAACAATCCACATCCAAAGGCACAATGCGGCACTAAGAGTGCTTTATTACATTCTCTGTCGCTCTTACTTTCGACAATTATTTCTGTTGTACACTCGAGGCCTGACACGGTTCTTCTTGACTTCGAGAAGAGATCCATATTCTTTATCGAATTTTCGGGTCTAGCTGTTAAACTATTCGTCCTAATCATCGGCGTTCGTAAAGGTGCCAAGCTTTCATTGGTTAATGCAGAAGGCGGTCGTCCTTGGGTCGCTAGAGATAGTGGCAATAATGTAAAGCAAAAGAGGAGCGGGCTCATGGTGTCGCCCTGCAAGACACCTCTCTGAAAGTGACCTTGTTAGTTGTCACACGATTTTTTTCAGATGAGTTAGTAAATCTGGTTTTCCAAAGCTACATCAATCTCTCTATGCACCTAACTATTTGCGGATGAACCTTTAAGATTTCCAAAAGACAGATGATAAGTCTATGGGAGGTCCAATCGAAAGCTTTCCGATAATCAATCCAGGCCATCGATAGGTCACGCTGGTAGAATGCTGCATCTTTGCAGAAACATCTATCGATGAGCAGGTTCTTCAGACATCCCGCTACGCCTTTCTTTGAGCCTCGTTGTGCATAAATTTCTCGCCACATAGTTTCAATTGCCCGAACAATCCTATCATTTAGGATAGCTGTGAATATCTTATACAGTGTGTTCAGACAAGTGATTGGCCTGTAATTCTTCGGGTCAGCTAAGTTGCCTATTTTCGGCAGGAGTATTGTGCGCCCTTCCACCAACCACTCCGGAATAGGCTCTTCCGACTTTAAATATGAGGTGAAAATACGGGCCAAATGCTGATGGGTTGAAGAAAACTTCTTCCACCAGAAGGTTTTGATACAATCTGGTCCCGGTGCGGAATAGTAACTGGAGGGTGTTGGAAGAGTCGAGATAGGTCAGAGAGAAACTGTTGATTTTCTCTGACCCACCTCTCCCTCCGCTCTAGACTTCTCTTAGCGTCAGATAGTATCCGTATTCTCTCAACAATATGCTGCCTGATGGTCAGCAGCTTTGACTTGTTAAGTGTGTGATAACGGGTCCGGAGTTCGCGTGCGAACTTTCGAACCTTGGCGGTAAAATTCCTGCCAGATGTAATGTAGTCAAACACACACTGAATGCGTGACGCGTACTTTCTTGCCCAGCCTATCATTATGGCAAGTTGATGCATTCGTCTTTTGTTCTTATGATGAACCGTTGGTTTTGTTTTACGGTTCGCATCGGCCAAAGCTCTCGCTGCATTATACACATAATAATTGATAGCCCAGAGGTCGGATTCTCCGGAAAAATGTCCACAAAACTCGTCATCTATTTCAGCCAGATCTTTAGGCTTGAGAGAAACCTTGGTGTTGATGTTTCTCCGGGTCATAATGCATCGCTCTTCCTCTATTGGATGCCTGCCCGCGGTTTGTCTTAGTGTCGCCTCTCTTTCTCTGTTTCTGGCTTATTCTGGCTGTGGTAGAGTAGGCGTTCCGCTTACAGATCTTCTTTTTCGAAGTAGTTCAGCATGGTTTCGCAGACGTTGCCGCGAAAAGTGCGATAACTCAGGGTGTTTTTCGCACCACAGAGCATGCAGCCGTGCCATGTAACCCCGTTTAGGGGCCACACTCGCATTGTAGCACTCTAGCAAGTCGTGATTCAGTCGCTCTGTCCACTTAAAGATCGCGAGATCCAGTCGATCCATCACATTGAATCCCTTTTCATGGGCTCCCCCAGCTCTAGAGTGGTCGGCATTGTTCGACGACCCATTGTCGGGAACCCTGCGCGTTCTGTTGTTTTGAACCGCACTTACTACAACTATGTTTGGTGATGTCATTGTTGTTCCCACGAGAAGCTAGGGAAAGGGGTCCGTCCATCCTTGTAGAGCCCCGCATGCAAGGGTAAGGCTGTGTACTCTGAGAGGTCGTATGGTATCCCCGAGTCACCGTTCTAGACACCTCACCCAGGTGCCATTCAGCTTTCGGCACGGTTTTCACACCTCCTCTTGAGGGTTAATTCCTTCGGGACCACCCCTGGATAAGTGTCCGCGACTGCCTATTTATTTTTATAATCATATTCAGCAGAAACCCTTGGTACAGGGACCCTCTATCC
>NC_046661.1:109076837-109106355 GCF_010883055.1 Belonocnema kinseyi | reverse complement strand
ACAATACTTATACTAAGAACAGTATACAATATTTGAAGCATCAGTCAAATTAAAAAACTTGAAGTATTTAGTTTGAAAATTTAAATTTCTATGTTTCTCAGTTTTCAATATCTTTAGGTACAAGTTGCAAAAGTTTTTGAACACAGGCCCACAAAAAAAAGTTGTCTGCACGAGAGAAGTGACTAGGCTACCCTTATGGATTTTTGGCCGCTAAATACGAATATGGCCTCAGAATTTTTCCTACGCATCTCAGTCTCCCCCTAGATTCAAGAGGTAATGAAAAGCCTAGGCATTTTCTCGTCCCACAGGCCATACAAAAAAATCTGTTTGCACGAGACAAGTGATTAGGTAAACCTTATGGATTTT
This sequence comes from Belonocnema kinseyi, assembly GCF_010883055.1. Taxonomy (NCBI): domain Eukaryota; kingdom Metazoa; phylum Arthropoda; class Insecta; order Hymenoptera; family Cynipidae; genus Belonocnema; species Belonocnema kinseyi. The sequence goes on along the minus strand of NC_046661.1, from coordinate 109,105,989 downwards.
GAGCTGATGAATCCAAATCTGTCCTCAGAATCTGTCCTACACATCTCAGTTTTCCCCTAGATGCAGAAAATAGGGGTGGGGGGGACTGGGGCTATTCTGGACATTAGTTTAATAATACCAGTATACAGAAGAATACACGTACTGGTTTCATATTCTTATGTGCTGTGACTCTTACAGATCAAATTCAAACACAAAAATTCCTTAGTGTGCTTACAGTTTCCCCTAGCTAGGATAAATCTACGGAAATTTGAAGGTCTTGCGCATGTTAAACTGGCTTATAAATCAAAAAATAAGACAAATGCTATTTCCTCTGAAGTTTGCGCTCTCGATATAAATTTGACCACTAATTTTTTCGAGCTTCTACCAGTTTCTCCCTACATACGAAATTTAGGGAAAAGCTTACGACTTTTCTGGTCACAGGCAGCATACAAAACACTTGCCTGCACGAAACAAGTAACTAGGCTACTTTTATGGATTTTAAGCCGGTGAACCCAAATCTGGCCTTAGAACTTCTCGTACACGTCTCAGTTTTCCTCTAGATGCAGAAAATTGGCAAAAACCTAGGGATATTCTGGACTTTATTTTTATAATACCAGTACACGCGAAAATAGGCCCACCAAAAAAAAGTTGTCTGCACGGGACAAGTAATTGATTTCGCACGCAAAACTGTAAATGATATTAGGTTTTTGTTATTTTTTCCGTGTAAATCTATATAATCTGAATAGGCCCTTCTATTTCCTTAGAATTACCTAATCTAGGGCAAATAGAAGGCACACTAAAAAAAATTTCTGTGTACAAATTAAGTCTCTACAAGTTGCACTTAAGAACATAATATCGATGTGCCTATTTTCGCGTATAGTGGCTTTATCAAAATAAAGTGCAAGTTATCCCTAGGGTTTTCCTTATTTTATGCATCTAGGGGAAACTGAGAGGAATAAGATCAATTCTGAAGCCAGATTTGGATTCAGCGGCTCAAAATCCATAAGGGTAGCCTAGACACTTGTCTCGTGCAGACAAATTTTTGGTATGGCCTGTGTGACGAGAAAATCCCTAGGCTTTTCCCTACATTTTGCATCTAATGGAAAACTGAGACATGTAGGACAAATCCTGAGGCCATATTCAAATTCAGCGCCTCAAAATCCATTAGGGTAGCCTAGTCACGTGTGTCGTACAGGCAAATTTTTTTCTGTGGGCCTTTGTAATCAATAAAATCTTCATAAATTGATCAACTTCTAAATTAAATACTATTATTAAGAATTTATATTTAGAAAGTGCTTATACCCTGAACAATTATTAATTGAAGGTTTAGAAAATGAAACAATGTATATTTAAAATGGTGGTTTTTAGGACAATGCCAAAAATTCTTACCTACCCCATGATTCGTGGGATAAAAAAAGATTTTTTGCGTTTTTAAATTTCAAATATAGACAATCAAACTTGTGTTTAGCATGTATGAATAATGGGTGGTTGGCAAGGGTAGTTGATCCTCTAAAAATTAAAAAATTAGCAAATTTTTTTGACTAAATGTCACTTTCTGTTCTGCTAAATGATTTAGGCAACAGCAAATTCAGAAAAAAAACTATTTAATTTCATTCATATCAATGTTCATTTCAAATATAATCAAATTACAGTAGATTCTTGTAGGTGTACTGGTACCTAAATTCTTGTAGAACAATAAGATTACAATAGGGTAAAGGGGGGCAGCGCGAAAGAGTGGGGCAAAGGTGATTTTCCTTATAGCATGGCTATTATTTAACAATTTTAGTTCTATTTTGCATCAAATAAATCTATTTCATCAGAGAGATTTTGTTACTTACTAAAATCTTGAAAATTGACGTTGCAAGAGAAAAATTATACAGAAAATAGTTTTTACCACGAAAGAATGGAAGTTTCGCTGACAGAAATATAAAGTTTTCAACTCTATTGACAATACTCACCGTACAAAAATTTGATATTTTAACAGATAAAATAATATCACACAATCTAATTATATTAATTAGACATAATTCAAGTCCAAAATATAATATATCTCATAAATAAGTGAGGCTTGGTCACTGGGGCAAGCATGACGAAAATAATATTGACAAAATGCTTAGGTGAAACACGTGTCACAAGTTTCGTCGATAAATGATCAGCAATGTAGAACAGCAACTTGTCTTGTGGGCTACATGGAAGAAACATGGACATTAGAAAACGGGACTAGGCATGCCATCCTAACTAGGGCGAGCGGGGTTGAATCCACGGGAGGGGGGATAGTGGGGAGAGCCGCCATCTTACGACGTGCCATTTGATTATGCACACGAGCATTTTGGCCGGCCAACTGTACATGAAAATATAAACATGTGGGCGCTGCCATGTTTGTCGCGGTACATCAAAAGATGGCGGACCTCCCCCTCATTGCATCACCCCCGCAGTGGCATGCCTAGTCCCTTATTTCCTATGTCCATGGGAAGAAATTATTAAATATTGTTATTATCAATCCGGTCGGTATGCAGTTTTCTTGTATTGGTACAGTAGAAACATTGCGTAAATTCCGTTTCCAGCAAAATGTCAACGAATCAGAGGTTATATTACAGCTATCTCTATTTTTATTCAAAATAACTTATTCTTCTTGTTGGACATCTTTAAAGGTAATTTTTCCAGTACATAAAATACCACAGAAGCAAACTATCATATTTTCTTTTCTTTAAATGTTTTGATTTTCATAAAAAGCTGCAGACGGCTTTGCCCTCAGGTGAAGGGCAAAGCCGATGAGATACAGCATGTTAGAAATAATTAAATAAGTAAATCATTGTTTTTTTTATGTGATTAATACTTATAGAAATATAATATAATGTAGAACTTGAAATGAGAACAAACTGGATCAATTTAACATCTTATTAACTTTTAAAAAAACATTGACTCTTAACTTATTGACGCTGCCCCCCACCCTTGCCCTATACAATCAAATACAAAGTACCAACTTCGTTCAAATAAAAAAAATGGTACTTTCCTGTATTTTTGGTTGTAATTGATTGTATTTATTTGTAGATTTCTATAGAAATTATGTTAGTTTTTTGTACTTAAACATTTTTTTTTCATCCATTATATATTTTTGATCATTTGTACGAGGAATGTCCAACAATGTTTTCAATTTTTAGAAAATAATATTTACAGGTACAATTATGCTCTTATATCTATCTTATAATCAATATCATTCTCCAAATTATGTTTATTTTGTCATGATTGATGAGATAACGTTTGTACAACTGAAAGTGCTTGGGAACTACGCCTGGCTACTAGATGTCCTTGTGATTAGACGTCCCGGCGACTAGATTTCCCACGACAAAATGTCCCGCGACTAGTTGTCCCGATACTAGATGTCCTGATTTGATGAAATATTGTCCTCTAAAGACTTCGAAAAGGCGTTGTCACGCGTCATCTCCAACGCCAAAGATTGGGATGGAGTTAGAACCGACAGGGCTTGGGCGGCCAAGGACTGAATACGGCAAGCGACCAAACGAAGGATGAAAAATCTCTGATGTAGTTTATATTTTTGAAAATAGAATAGTTTAGTTTCATTTAATAATGGAAACAATTTTATTTAAAACTACGTAAGTACCCCGTAAGTAACTAACTAGATTCCTTCTAGATTTCTTAGTCAGTTCCTCACTCGAAGCAGCGTAACATTCCTTAGTGGTTCTTGACAAGATTCCTAGTTGGGTGCTAACCAATCTTTGGGAAAAATTGACTGGAAACTTGTGTAAAACTAGCATTAATTCCTACTAGGTTTGATGGCGCTGCAATCACAAGCTGAGGAACAGAGTTGGTATTAACTAGATTTAGCCTATAGTATAGCCTAGCGTAAAGTGGTTCTAAGCGAATTTGTAGATATAATTTAGGCGACAAATGTTGTTAAACAAAATGTTATTAAAAAGTTTATTTTTTAATTTCTAATGTATTTTTATGATAAAATCAAGACATGCTGAATACATGCGTACCTGCCCTAAAAAAGGGGTAATTCTAATAGTCATAAAAGCTGATCTTTGTTAATGATTAAACAATCTTTTATATTTTTATACAATATATATAAAATCAACTTATTTACGGATTGTTATTTGTATTATACTTCTTTGACGATGATATCGAAAATGTTGTGTTTGTTTTTAAGTATTTCTAACAGCTTAGGAGATCCTTGTAGAAAGTTATAATTTTTATTTTTTTGAAGAGAATGTGTAAGGGTTATACTCGTTCAGATGCACCGATTCTGAATTTTACATTAAAAATAACTAACTTAATAATTACAAATTTTTAATTAATCAATTTTAATCTCATTAATGAGCCGAAAAAGGTTCGATAATATTAGCCAAGACAAGGCTCGTCCTGAGTCACGTAAACATCGTCTTAGCCAAGACAAGGCTCGACTTAAGACAAATAAACGCCGTTTCACCTATCGTGGCGATAAAAGTAAGACAAAGGCCTATATCTCGACTCAGTTTTGAGACGCCGCCAGACATCGATGTCTTGTAGACAAACTCAAAACATAACAAAGTCGAAGTCCAGTCGAAGCATTTTTACTCGGGTTAATACCAAATTTATGGATATTTTTTGGTTGAACAACTTTTGTCTTTTCATTTTTTTCGTCTCCTTTGATGTATTATTTTAATTTAATTAAATTGTATGTATTATTTTTAATGCTATTTCTTACCATTAAAACCAAATCTACACGTTCTCTCAAAAAGTTATTGATGACAAATTTGTAGCTTAAAATTTTTATGCCCGTTTATTTTTTTTAATCAATTTCTTTAAATATATTTGGTGAATAAATTCTGGTAATTTTTTTTACCGAAAAAAATCACAGGGATAAATTTTTTGTCAGCTTTAGCATTATAAAAAGTGGTACATAGGATTTCTAAATTTTAAAGAAAGTGATCTCAACAATTTTCAAAATGGTCTAACTTTTTGAATTTTTATACAAAAGAATTGGCTCACGAACTTGAACTTCAGTTTAAGACACTTAAAAATCACATCAAAGGCCAATCCAATCTGCCAGTTCTTTCGAAAGGAATCGCGCTAGAGACTAACGCACTCACCTACACAAACAGACATACACATTCGCGAAATCCTGGTTTCCGGGTTCAGAAAGTTTTTAAATGTGAAAATTTGACAAAAGCGGGGGTAGAGGGCTAAAATATAATGCAAATATAATAACTTCGCTGATGAGAATATAAAAGGAATTTTTCTACTAACTGGTGTTTACAGAGAATAAAAAATCTTCCATTATACTATTATTGACAAAATGCATTATATCAGTCTATAAATTAAATAGGAAAAAAATCATTAAAAAATCGAAAATGAGAAGAAGACATAGTTAATTCAAATTTCAAACTGTGTGGACTTCTTCTTATTAGAGTTTCCTGCTAATATGATTGACATGAAAAGAAAATAATATATTTCAAATAATCTCTTTCATTTCCATTGTATTAATTTTTCTTTTACTGACTATATTGATCTCCACAATTTATAAATTTCAATTTTTATTAGGCACCGTAAACAGGAGCTATTATGATCTTTGGCTAATACCCGGTTCTTTCCCGTTTTTCCCCGGTTTGAAATATCCAATCTTCTCTCACTAGAAGCATTAATTTCGGTGTTTGTATTCTAATTGGCGAATAATCTTCAGATTTAATTTGTAATGTTGTCGGTAGTATCAATTAATCAAGGATTAGTTATTTATTGAAGAGTATTTACAAAAAAAATATTTTTAATCTTTCATAATAACAATTTAATTATAATTTCATGTCTTTATAAGATAGCTAATTGAAAATTCACTTAATAATAAAATAAATATTATTTATAGTGCTATATTGCAATAAATCTGTAATAACTATTCAAGAAGGAATCGCCAATACCAAAAAAGAATAAGACCTATATCTTAATTCTTTGTTCAAAATCTTCAAAAATTTACACTTTGTTTAAAATTTTCTGAAATCTTTACAATATTGAAATTATTTTTGAATCTTTTCAAAATTTCTAATATCTCTTAAACTTGATCGAATTTTTTCTAAAATTTTCTAAAATCACATAAAAAAATTGGCTTAAAATATGTTATGTTTTTTTTCGAAATAGGTAATTTTCTCTTAAAATTCATTTTTCAAAATAAAAAAACCGTATAAAGTTTTCTCATGATTTTTAAGAAAACTTTTTTTTCTCTTAAAAAGTTTTTAAATTTGTAAAACGCTTCTTAATTTTGTTCCAAAATTGTGAAAGGATGAATTTTCAACAAAAAAGATGAATCCTTAAGAAAAAAAATTATTCTTCAACTACTTGCATTTTTCACCAACAAACATGAAACTTTTACCACAAAAAGATTAATTTTCTACAGAATAGTTGATTTTTGAACCATACACTTGAATTTTCGAGAAAAAAAAATAAATTTAGCCAAATAATTAAATTTTGTACCAAAAAGATGAATTGTCAACAAAGAACATGCATTGCCTACAAAAAAACGAATTTTTAACAAAATACAGTAGGAACCCTCAAGACCATACAACTCGAGGCTCTGTACGAACTTAAAGAAGTGGACGCGGGTAGATGCACGACTCGTACTTCGGATTTCTCATGTTTTCTGCTGCACGATTATTGCCGATCTAAAAGCTTCAGAAAACTTCGGTGGTCTTCTATTTGCATCCCGATCCCGATTTGAAAGAATTGGAAGAAATTGGCGATTTTAATGTTTCGCAGGATTTTTAATTTTATGCATGCGCCGATTTTGAGGTTTTATTTTTTCATGAGTATATAGTATGAATATTATTACTATTGTATATATATATATATATATATATATATATATATTAATGTTAATGTTAATATTATAATTATAAAATATTATATCAATATTAATTAATAGTTGAATAACTTGTAATAGACATAGTTCAACTTTCAACTAAAACAATTAGTTTTCTGTAAAAAAGGCATTTTTAATAAAGTACATGAACTTGCAGAAAAGAAATTTATTTTGCACCAAGAATAATTTTCTATACAAAAAATTAATGTTTAACCTTATTAAAATTTTTGACAAAAAAGATTAATTTTCTACCAAAAAAGACGAATATTCAATAAAATACAAAAATTTTCAACTAAAAAAAGATCACTTTTCAATTACTTTACAATTACACTTTTCACATAGAATAGTTAAGTTTGCAGTCCAAAACAGTTTTTAGACAAACATTTTTTCAACTAAATTGATAAATCAACATCAACAACAACAAAAATAATTTTTTAAGAAAATGTTGCACTTTCAATTAGAGAAGATGAAAGAATCGTTAAAATTATTTTAAATCGCTTTAAATTATTGAAAATAATTGAAAATTCCTTCGAATGTTTTAAAACATCCTAAAATATTTAAAATCCTTTAAAATCTCTTGAAATTTTTCAAGGCTCTTGAAAATTCCTTGCAATTTTAAAAATACCCTAAAATATTTCAAATCCTTCAAAATCTTATTCTAAATTATTTAAATAAATTGAAAATTTCTTGGAATCTATTCAAACATCCTAAGATATTTCAAATCCTTTAAAATCTCATATTATATTACTGCAATCAATTGAAAATTCCTTGGAAGCTTTTCAAATTCTTTCAAATTTTTAAAATCGTTCAAAATCTTTTGAAATACCTAGAACTTTTTTAAGATTTCTTATGTACTTCGGAATTTTTAAAAATAACCCTTCCAAAATTTTTTTAATGTTTGAAATTTCTTTAAGTTATGAAAATAAATTTAAAATTCCTTAACATCTTTTAAAACGTTGTCAAATATATTTTTCGCTTTTCATCAATTACATAGGCCAACAATTCTCAGAACCAGAGACCAGACCTACTATACCCGAAGGTTTTGCTGCGCTGAATCCGAATCTGACCTCAGAAAAATTCCATCACCCTCAGTTTTCGAGATATTCTAACCTAAAAGGGTCAAAAACCCGTTAATTTGATGTGTTCGAGGCCCCGTAACATCGCGAAAATTTTTTTTCACAAACTGACAATGGCATCGTAAAGAACTACTCTTTACCTTCAAAATGCGATGCTTAACTTTTTGATAAGATTTTTCATAGCCGAGATATGGCGGATTCAAATATGAAAAATTTCACCCCCAAGCCCGGTAATGATAATGTATACCCGGTATACCCGGTATACCCGGTATATAATGTATACCCGGTATGATAATGTATACTAAGGGGTTTTGGAGGTCGCTGATTACAAATCCAATATCAAATTTGACGAATTCAAAATGGCGGACCCAAAATGGCAGCCATATTGAATTTTCAAAATCTGACTTCATATTCTCAATAAGCAACCTCAAAAACCTATATATAGATTTTTTCGATCGAATACGATCACTTATAAATTGGGCTTATAGCCTCACATATGCTATATAGGGTGTTTTAACGTTGTTACGAAACTGCGAAAATACTTAACTTCAATCAATGAAACTGAGGGTGATGGAATTTTTCTGAGGTCGGATTCGGATTCAGCGCAGCAAAAACCTTCGGGTATACTAGGTCTGGTCTCTGGTTCCGGACCTTTGTCAAATTTTGTCGGCCTGTGTTATTCTTCTCACAAACTCAAGCGAATTATGGAAAAAATTACAAATTTTTTTTTTAAAGTTGTATCTCTCCAATTCTTTAGAGTAAATTCAAAATGTCTTCAAACTGCCAAAACAACGATAATTTTTAGAAAAACTGAAAAATTTATTTTACAAAAAGGGCCAATTTTAATTTTTCCCTTGAGATTTTTTAGATTAATATAAATATGAAGGAGATCTCCTGTGAATTTCGTTCTCGCTGAACTAAGTAGGAAAATTCAGAAATTTTAAACTTCTGAAACTCTATAATCAGAATTTTGTAAAGCTCAAAGTTTTCTCAATTTCAACCTGAAACTTTAAAAAATTTTAAGCAATTTGAAAAGATTTTTCGGGATTTTAAATATTTGAGGATGTTTTAAAAGATGTCAAGGAATTTTCAATTTATTTTTATAACTGAAAGGAATTCCAAAGAATTAAAAAAATTTCTAAGGGTTATTTTAAAAAATTCCAAAGTACTTTAGAAATCTTTTAAAAAAATTTCTAAGTATTTCAAAAGATTTTGGGAGAATTTTAAAAGAATTGAAGGAATTTTCAATTGCTAACAGAAATTCAATATGAGATTTCAAATGATTTGAAATATTTCAGGGTATTTTTAAAAATTCAAGATATTTTCAAGGGCTTTGAAAAATTTCAAGAGATTTCATAAGATTTTAAAGGGTTTTAAATATTTGAGGATGTTTTAAAAGCTGTCCAGGAATTTTTAATTTATTTTCATAACTTAAAGGAAATTCAAAGAAGTATATAAACGTTAGAAGAGTTATTTAGAAAAATTCGAAAGTACTTTAGCAATCTTAAAAAAAGTTCTAGGTATTTCAAAAGATTTTGAAGGATTTGTACTTTTCTACAATTTTGAAAATGACTATTTTTAACTTCCGATGCACCAACAAAAAAGTTTTTTTAAAAAAACTGATTTTTGGCAGCTCCTTTTTAATATGTCGGAGCGAGCTGCCATTTTATTTTTGAGCAAATTTTGTACGCTGTTTGGAATACCAAAATAATTTCAAGGGATTTTCTTATGTTTTGATGAACTTCCCAAATAAAACAAATGCTTTGGGTCATTTATTCGATGTTTTGAACGATTACAAGAAACTTAAAATACTGCGTAACGAATTCTCAAGAGCTGGTGGCTAGTGCCCTTGTCAGTAGACACAATAAAAACCAACCAATACTTTTTCCATTCTAGATCTCTCTTACTTATTCCCATTCATTCACCGAAGCCGGATAGGACTGACGTCATAGCTTGACTGTCCACCTTACGACGCCGGGCTAATTATTTTGAACCTGATTTTTACTCTCAAAATCAATTTCTCGTATGGAGTTGGTAGTTAGGCGTATACTTTAAACAATGCACAATACAAAAAATAAAGTATCTTGGGAATGGATTGAAACTTTGGCTGAGATAAGGGATGCTTCCGGTAAACGTAAAGGTACATTTTCAAACAATGTATGGAAATGGGTGTTTGGAATGATAAAGGGGCATATTGTCCCTCGCACCTTCTCTAATTTGAAACCGTCACGCGATATCAGTTCTCGGAACGCTCAAATTAAGTTTACTGAATTCCAAGTTCGAGTGTAAAGGGTATGAGGTAAAACACGCCTTCTGATATTTCTACGTGACACTGCTGAGCTAAACACATGAGCACAATGCCAGTTCGACCTGTGTCTCAGACGTCCACCCACTTATTTTGAGAACGCTGCAATCCGACAGAGGGTAAGGTCCTCTAGAGAACGATGCGACAAACCATGTGCCTAATAAGGATTGGTCGAGCTGAGTTTAATGGAGACTTCCGGTTAGGTTAGGTGGGGTAGTGGGAGGCAGCTGTCCGTCAGTGCGGTGTGTAAATATATGTGCGTATGGCACAACCTTGCATTCAGTCTGAGGTTAAAAGTACGATCGTGCATACAACAAATATATAAAAATACTCATTAATAGTGTAATGAAAACAACAGAAGGAAGGATCTGGAAAGTCCAATGTTGATTTAAGCCAGGAAGATCATGTGAGAATCAAATATTTAGCATGAGACAAAGGATAGAAAAAAGTTTAAGGGTAAGCAAAAAGTTTTCTGTGCATTTTTTGATCTAGAAAAATCATTCAACGAGGTGGTTAGAAGTGAGCTGCGGGATGTCCTGAAAGAGTAAAAAGTCACTAGATGGCTCCAGAAAGCAATGAAATCAGTACATGGAGGTAGCGAAGCGAGTGTGAGAATGAATGAACAACCAAGTGATTGGTTCGATATTAGGCAAGGTATTAAACAAGGATGCATCCATTCTCTTCGCTTTTCATTACATTCGTAGACAGTTAAGGGCCTGAATCGAGAAACTTGCCCAGGATTTTTTAAATATAGACGTGTAGAGAATTATGTGACTTAACTTTTTTCTAGTTTCCGTTTTTTTATCAAATGAGTATTTTTAATAATGAGCATGAAAAACTGAAAAAAATTCTTTCCTAAATTTAAGTACTTTAAAAAAAAAATCATCGTAAATAGGGCAAATAGTATTGGAATTGTTTGAAAGTTTGATATATACACAAAATATAACCTAACGATGTCTAAAAACTAAAGAAAAAACTGAACATAGCTTATTATTTAATAACATTTAATTGAAAATTAAAACCCATTAGTACCCCGTTTTTTCATTTTCGCCAACAAAAAGTATCTAGGGAACTTTAAAGTTAAAACAACTTTCTGTGAGACACTTGTTCCTCATTATTAACGGAAGTTTTTGGGAAATTTTCAGAGCGATTCATATAAAATTGACGGAAACATACATTCTACAAGAAAGCATGCCACGCCGCCAGCGGCTAGCACGCTGCCAGGCGAAGGTGCTGAGTGCTCGTGGAGCTATCGTTGGCGTCTATGTTCCCTGTAGCATTGCTACTGATAGGGTTTCCCATGTCATACAAGCAGAGAATCAAAAGGAAAGAGACTAAGAAAAATTTATTGAATATATATCGTTGTTGGACCCTTCCCGAGGATCGTCGGGGCGCCCGCCCGACCCTGGTAAACGGTGGAACATCAACTGTGCCTACTGAGGATGCTTTGGTTGGCGTAAGGTATTAGCAGCCAACCACCTTGACAGAAATACTGTGGAAGGGCATCAAGTGGGATACCTCAATGAAAGAGTTATTAGTGCGTCTCTATTACGAAAGTGGAAAGTTTGAAACGAAAATCGAAACAGGACACAATTTTATAACAAAATTTGCTTCAAAGTCTCCTCATATAAAGAAAGTTGTACTAAGGGATCTTATCGCTAAAGTTAAGGGCAGCAGAAGTAATTTACACATCTCAGAAAACGGAACAATGGAGATTATACAACAGGTTGATTTGGCGTGGAAAAACCACGGCAATGAACATAAGTTAGAGGAATCTGAGTCACACGATCAAGCAGGCGCAATTAATGTTCTTCCGCAACGTGTTCATGATTCAGCACCACCACATTTCAAATCTTCCACATCTTCCTTACACAACTAGAGACAGAAGCCATGATCCATGAACTAAGATGTTATGCGCCTTTATTTTTTGCAGAGAAAAGTGGGCAAAGCTTAAGAAGAGAACATCATCGAAACTTCTTACTTAAGTACCCAAAGCTAGCCATAAGAATAAATAAGCAAAATTTAGTAGATCTAAACGCTTAATGTTTGAAAACAGATTGCTTTCATCTGTCGACATAGCTGATATCGAAATTGAAGTGGATCAGCAGCTTCCTATTAATGAACTCCCCTTGGAGGATGTGGACAACAAAGACAAGATTGAAGCTGAAGACATAGGTTATAGGGATAACGAAAATCAATATCGGATCCACTAGAACCACATTCGGTTGTTAATAACGATGGTGTGAACAGCGAAATCCCTGAAAAACTACAGTGCCTTGAAAGGAATTTAGATAATGCTTTACTAGTGTTCATACATGTAGAACCAACACAAAGGTAATCTTTGTCCAAGATGAATATCACAAATTACCTGCGTGTACTGATAGAACAACTTAACAGCAAGATTTTATCTACGCATGTGAACGCAAAACAAACTGCGTTAGAAGTGCAACCTCTTGTATAATGTGAAGCTGTAGCAACCGTCAGAACGTTGGGCCGCAAAACTAGGCCTACAACAGAAGGGATCAAGATCCACCGTGGAATATCAGCTTGGATATGGATTTCAGCAAAGTAAGGTGCAAATTGGGTTAATTGACTTAATATAAAAATAGAAACAGTAGCAGAAAACTGACAAACCATGTTACTAAAATCTTGCGCCCTCGGTACATCGAAGCATTAAAACTGTCAATGTTAGATGAGGTTATCGACTCCCAACGACAGAAACTTGATGGTCTTACTGTCAAGCTGCGTCATTACAAGAAAATTAGTGCAAGAAGGTAACGAAATAAAACCTTTTAGACAGATGAAAGAAGGTTCTATTGTGAACTGAGTGTAAAGCAAAATAACCAGCAAGACACCAAAGTCCCTCAGTTGAAAGACATGACTAACTATTGTTCGGGTGTTTGTAGAAAAACGAATAGAAGCAATTTGGATGCTGTGTGGTTTCAAGTAGAGAATACAAGAACTAGCAATAACCCTGAAATGGAGCTGACAAACATCAAAGCTTTAGATCTTTCAGCGGTTTTGAAAATAGCAAGTAACTGGGAAGCTGAGAGTCCGGAAATGGTGCACAACTTCTGGTGCAAGTATACGAGGAATGTGCATCCTGCTTTAGCAAGGTGTTTTCATAAGATCATCGAATACCCAGATCTGATGCCGGGCTTTATGCTCCCGGGTACTATGTGTATGATGCCTAAAAAACCAGATGCTCAAAATCCATTTAAATTTCGGCCGATAGCCTTCCTTCCAGCAATTTATAAATGCCTTACAGCTATTATTTCAGATAAGGTATATTTTACTTCAACGAGGATGACATCCTTACAAAAGCACAAAAAGGATGTTGCAAAAACTTGCGGGGCAGTAAGGATCTAGTCACCACAGACACTGTTATCATGAAGCAAGCCCATAGACATAAAAGAACTTGTACATGGCATACATTCATTACAAGCGAAGTCTTAAAATCTTACGAGATCTTCCCACGAATCATTGATTTTCTAAGATAAGTAGTGCGATGATGATTTGGAGTACAAGAATCAAGTATTTCAAAGATAGACAAACAAGGATAACTAGATCAATAAGCATTACGACGGGTATTTTTCAAGAAGATTCTTTCAGTGCATTATGGTTCTGTTTAGCGTTGAACCCATTCATATACTTAATAGCATGTTTTATGGGTTCAGAACACAATAATAATGAGAATGGTCGTTAAGGGACTCATCTTCTGTACATGGATGGCCTAATGCTATACGCTAGTTCATCCCAGAAATTGCAGCAAGCGATAGATGTCACAAGGCAGTTTTCCAATGATAACTATATAGAGCTCGGACTAGATAAATGCAAAACAGTGCATTCAATCAGAAGGGAATTAGGGACCGCGAAGCTACCAAACGAGTTCGAAAATTATATCCAGACAATTGCTGATGGCGAGCCGTATAATATATCTGGGTATTCTTAAAACCAAGGATATTCAGCATACGATATTTAAGAAAAGCCTAACAAATGCCTTCACTACACAATTTAGATTCATTATGAAGATTTTTCTTAACTCGGCAAGCGGAGTCAGAGCAATCAACTCCAATGCCATCCCTGTCCTCACGTACCCCATCGGGCTCATCAAATGATCTAAAATTTACCTTGAAAGTTTAACCAAAATCGTCCGCGTAGATATTACGAAGCACCGAATGCACCACATTAATTCATTGATTGAAAGGTGTAAGTCAGAAGTTATACAGTCTCGAGACTATTTTAGCAGAAAGCGAGATGTTGCGCTTAATAAAACTATCTGTAAAACGTATTTTGACTATATGTCCTAGAATTTTTCCTCAGGCAATTCCTTGAATATCGGAGCAGAAACCATAGAGGAATTAGAAATGCAATGAAGAGAGAAAGCTATCTACTGCGAGCACCCAAAATCGTTAGATCAACATGAGGTGGATAGTTAGACATCCAATATTTGGCTAAGAAAGCGTGTCCTGTATCCAGAAACGGAAAGTTTTGTCATTACAATACAGGACAATGTTACAAAGACGTGTTAAGTAAAGACGCGGTTAACCAGTTCCGACTATGTGAAGGTAAGAATGAAACCATCGAGCACATTATTGCTGGCTGCCGCGAAACTTAACAGAATGGATGCCTTTCTCTAGACACATTCCAATGTCCGTTTAAGAAAACGAAGATTATATCTTATATGGGGATGTTTTTTATTTTTTGGCAGAGAAAAGTGGGCAAAGTGTGAGGAGAGAACATCATAGACTTTTCTGACTTAAATACCTAGAGCTAGCCACAAGAATAGATGAGCAGAATCTGGCGGATCAGAAATCCTCAATATCTATAAACAGATTCCTTTCGGTTGTTGAAAAAAGTGCTGTCAAAATGGAATTATAACAGCAGCTTCCTTTGGGTGGACTTTCTTTGAAAGACGTGGACAACGAAGACTTGATTGAAGCTGAAGGCATAGGTGCTAATGATAATAAACATTCTGTACCGGATCCACCAGAACCACATCTGGGCATTAATAACGATGATGTGAACAGCGATATTTCAGAAAACCTACAGCACCTTAAAAGGAATTTTAGTCACGCTTTACTACAGTTCAGACATGTAGAACCAACGCAAAGACATTCTCTGTCCAAGATGAACATCACAAATGATTAGCGTGTACTAATGGAACACTTTAACAGCAAGGTGTTGCCTGAGAATTTGAACGCAACACAAAATGCGTTAGAGGTGCAAACTCTTGTATACTTTGCAGCTGTGGCCAACCATTAAAACGTTGGGCTGCAGAACTAGGCCTACAAATGTAATGTTTACTCCTGAAAGGGATTCAGATCCTCCATATCAGATCAAGTTGAATATGAATTTCAGCAACGCAAGGTATAAATTGGGTCGGCTAACTTAATATAAAAAAGAAAATCGAACTAGAAAGCTGATAAACCGTGTTACTAAAATGATCCACCTTCGGCACATGGAGACATTAACATCATCAATATTGGATGATATTATAGACTCTTAACGGCACATACTTGATGTTCTTACTACTGGACTTCATCGTTGCAAGAAAAGTAATACAAAAAGGAAGCAGATGAAATAGGAACAGCGATTTTAAAAAGGACAAGTAACTGGAAAGCTCCATGTACGTATATGGTGCACAATTTATGCTATAAGTTTCAGGCAAGTGTACATCCTGCGCGGACACGGTGTTTTCCGATCACCAAACACCCAGATCTGATGCCAGGCTCTATGCTCAAAGGTACTGCGTATATGTTGCCTAAAAACCCAGACTGTCAAATTCATCTGAATTTCGACTGATTGCCTGTCTTCCAAAAATTTGTAAATGCCTTTCAGCTGTAATTTCAGATAAGGTACATTTTCACTGCAACAAGGATAACATCCTCACATAGGAGCAAAAAAAATCTTGCAAAAGCTCGCGGGGAAATAAGGATCTAGTCAACACAGGTGCTGTTGCCATAAAACAAGCTCATAAACACCAAAGAAACTTGCACATAGCATACTTTGACTACCAGCGAGTGTATCCTTTTGTACTACATGGCTGTTTGCATTAAGTCTTTAAATTTTATAAAGCTACCCACGCATCATCGACTTTCTAAGATGAATGTTTTGAATGTTTTGACGTGCAAGAATGAACTAGATCGATACTCATTACGACGGTTATCGTTTAAATAATCTTTTTCGGTGCATTATGGTTCTGTTTAAGATTGAACCCATTAAGAAAAACACTAAATATCATGTCTCGTGAGTTCAAAATATATGATAATCAGAAGAGTCATCAACTGGCCTCTCTTTAATACAAATTTCAGCAATTGATCGCTGTCACAAAACAGTTTTTCAAAAATATTCACATGAAGTTCGGACTAGATAAATACAGAAGAGTGCACTTAACCAGAAGAGAATTAAGGACAGCAGCACTAGAGAACAAACACGAGCATGACATTGAGGCTATAACTGAGGGAGAGTTATATAAATAGCGGGGTATTCTCAAATCAAAGGGTATTAAGCATACTATAGTCAAGAATAGCTTAACGACTGCCTTCACGTACTTATTTGGTCTCATTGAACAGAGGGTTAAAAGAACCATTCGCGTAGAAATATACGAAGCACCGAATACACCACAGTAATTCAGCGATTTCGAGGGTAGTTTTACCAAGAACCAGAGGAGGTAGAGGCATTCTAGATGTCAAGAAACTGCGAAAGTCATAAATTATACAGTCACGAAACCATTTTAACCGCAAGCGAAATGTTCCTCCTTATAATACCATCTGCGAAGCGGCTCTCGATTAAACTCGATTAAATTTTTCCTCGGAAGAGACCATGAATATTGGGGCAGAACCCAAAGAGGAATTAGAAACGCAATGGAGACGCAAATACATCCACGGTGAGCACCCTATAACCCTAGATCCATATTAAGTCGATAGTGAAGCATCCAATATTGGTTCAACATGGTCGTGCGGTTACCAGAAACAGAAAGATTTGTCATCGCGATTCAGTACAGGGTTGTTAGCACCAGAAATTATCGAAAAAACGTGTTACATTACGACGAGGTTGACCTATGCCGATTATGTGGAAATACCAAAATTTTTCACTCTAGAGAGCAAGACACCCGCACAAAATTTCCATTCCTGGAGAAAGAAAAGCGGTAAATTTTTTTCGAAATGCGAATATTAACACGTGCCACCGGGCACTTCAAAATTTCATTTAATTAACTTCGGGAAATTTTTAATTTTCGAAAAATTAAACTCATAATCCAGGGTTTCATCCAAACATACCAAGTTTTTTAGGGTTTTAAGAGGAGTGTCTACAAAATATAACCATACTTATAACCTTCATTTCCAGATTACAACCACCCTCCCCACAGCGCCCCAAATATGACACAGAAATAAAAAAAACTACATTTTTATATATTATCGTTACTTTTAAGCAAGTTTCGTATTTTTTTATACACATAATTTTTTATGGATAATTTGAACATTTGCCATGACTTTTTTAACAATTATTCATGCCCTAAAAATGTAAAAATAATCGTATTTTCTAATTGAAACGCAATATTTTGTCATTTTTTGTAGTAAATTTGTCTTAAAACATTATGCAATTATTTAAACAATTGTTTATTGTTTATTTTCAAAATTTCTAAAAATTGAGCTAGAGAGGGTGCGGTTGGGTTGGAAATGAAATTTATTAGTATGGTTTTATTTCGTAGACACTCCTCTTAAATCCCTAAAAAATTTGGCACGTTTCGATGAAACCTGGAACATGAGATCAATTTTTCGAAAATTTCTCCATGTTCATTAAATGGGATTTTGAAGTGGCCGATGGCACGTGTTAATATTCGAATTTCGAAAAAAAAATTACTGATTTTCTTTCTCCCGAAAAGGGAAATGTGTAGCATATATGTAGCGTATGCAGTGCCGGCCTTTGGGGTGGGCGACCTGGGTGGTCGCCCAGGGCGCAGCGTCTTGGAGGGCGCCGGAATAGGTATTAGGAATATTAATTTCCGACACAATTATCCAAAATGACCTGACTATACAGCTTTGCGCAACCAGAGAAAATACTGCCGTCCCAACAAGAAAAGTAGTAACTACATGACAGCACATTCATTAGTCGTATCTCGAGAACCCATGATGATTCTTCAAATTTTAGGGGCTGAAATTATAGTTAAGATTTCAAAGACTAATTTGTATGAATTTGGGATTTTTGCTACGAACTTTCCTCGGCCATGCCACCAGTTGAAGTCGAGGTACACAATTCGGGAAATCCTGCAATTTTTTTTCAAACTTATCGCACAGTATATTATCTCCAAAATGTTAAAAATATATGTATTATGGATCATTTGATGCGTAATTCAATAAGTTTTTAAACCGATTTTTAAAAAAGTTTCTCTGTCAATTTTAAAACGAATAGCCACGTTTTAAAGTCAGCAGTGATTTTTCATATTACTTTCGCGTATCGTGCTGACAATTTCCGACGATAGTGTGATATATTTCTGAATGCACTAAATGTGATTAACCTATTCATAGTATATCTACGGTCTCTTGCTGGACAGAGTAAAGCTTATTTTGATTTCTTGCGATGATGGTTCATTGTAAGAGTCCAACTCGGGTATCGATTGTCCCAATTTTGGGTTATTTATAGAGTTTTAAACTTAAGTTAAATGCAATCATGTTACCTGTTCTATATTGCCTACTACACCTGATTTTTCTCCCACTGTCCCTACTTACGAATGGTAATTATGCAAGTTCCGTAACACCTTAGCTACTTATTTGTCTTTTGTTCCTCAATGAAAATACAAGGTACTTAGAAAAATTCTTCTGTATCGAAATGCTGTCCAAAAAGAAGGCATCCCGTTCAGCAAATTGCAAACGAAAACTTCGCGCCATAGAGGATATTTAGAAAGTCCAAAGTTGTTCAACAAATATCTTCTAACAGCTGGTGAGTACAAATATAAATATTCTTAAGTAAATAAAAGAGAGTTAAGAGTATAAAGGTTACCCTATAGCATCAGAATTTTTGGGTAACTGTAATGCAAAGTAACTTACGTTACTGTACGTTATTTTGATATATTTTTAATGGTATTTATACTAAATTTTATGTCATAATAATCAAGCAGAAGACGAGGAAACGATCCTTTTACTACAAAATATGAATAAGACATATTTTAATTTCTTTATTTAAGTGTTTTTCTTTAAAAATGCTTGAGATAACTAGTGTATATCCTTAATATTAAATTATTCTGCAATTTATTATTACTTTCTCATATTTTAGAACAATCAACAGACGCGATCTCACCACAAGAAGTTGATAACAATTAACTTTATATTCACGTAAACAGTGAGGCGGCCCTTACTATTTACGTTTCTGCCCCCCCCCACCCACCCCGAAATTAGTTCAAGGCCATTTGAAGGTAACCCCCAACACTTGACTGAAAGCTAGAGTTTCGTGTACTAGAATAAAAAAGAAACAGTATACTATCTAGATCGGTGTAGAAACTATAGCACTTTAAAGCAAAAATCAGAATTTTTTTCGTAAATTGCTTTAAAAGTTTTTATAGTTCAATTACTCATAATTTTGCCGAAAAAAAATTTCTATCTACATATATCTGCATATGTAAATTTTAATAAAGGTGCAATTGATATTTAAAACAAAAGAGATAAAATTTCTTTTAAAAAATGCATTTTTGAACCAAAAAGACGAATTTGCAATAAATAAAAATGTTTCCAACATGATATAAAAACTGTTTACCAAAAGCGTTGAACCTCTATGGACATAAACAAATTTTCTCTGCAGAAATTGAATTTTCAACAAAACAAAGTTGAAATTCAAACCAAAAAATTAATTTTCAAGAAAATAGTTACATTCGAAATCAAAGGAGATAAACTTTTATTTAAAAAAAATGTAAAGAGTAAGTTTAAATCTCACCCACGCCGTTAAATTTTCAATTCATAAACATCAATTTTCAAACACATAGTTCAACTTTCAACCAACAAATTGTGAACAAAAAACGTAATTTTCATTCAAAGAAGATTTCGGTTTGCTTTACTAAAACATGAGTTTTACACGAAAAGTAAATTTTCTACGAGATAGGTCAATTTTCAACCAAAAAGGATGCCTTTTTATCAAAATTGTTAAATTTTCAACCAACAACTTGCATTTTTATGCGAGCAAGATGCAATTTCTAGTAAAATAGAAAAATTTTCAAACTAAAAAGATAGATTTTGATCAAAATAGTTGAATTTTCATAAAAAAAAAAGATTTCACTTGACTTTTCAGAACCAAAATATGAATTTTAATCAAAACGTAAATTTTCTATAATTCTTTAGCAAAAATGGAATAGCTATATTTTAGGCAAAAAAATCTGTTTCAATAAAAAAAAATTTTCAACGAACTTAGTTAACTTTTTAAACAACTAAATTAACTTTTAATTCAAATCAACAATGTTCAATAAAAAAATTGCAAACAAACAGTTGAATTTTCAACCCAGAAAATAAATTTTCTACCAAAAAAAGACATATTTTCAACAAGATAGATGATTTTCAACTAAAAAAGATAAATTGTTAACAACTAATAGGTTAAAATTTTATTGTTAGTTGCAAATATTGAATTTCTATTTTAAAAATTTGGAACAAAATACATGAATTTTTAACAAAATATTTTAATTTGTAATGAAATTTTCTGCCTAACACTTGAATTTTTATTGAAATAATTTTTAAATGAAACAGTTTAATTTTTAACCAAACACATGAATTTTCTACCAAAAAGATTAACTGTCTATAAAGAAAACTTCGACAAAAAATTTAGTTACAAAAATTACTTTTCATTAAAAAAAGCTTATTTTCAACCAAAACAATAATTTTTCAACCACCAATGAAATTTTAAACCACAAAGAGTTGACATTTCAACTGAAAAAAGAGAATTATTCGCTACAAACACGAAGTTTCAACAAAATACAGAAATTTTTAAACAAATAAGTTAAAATATTTTAAAAATAAAAAAGTCATATTTCTTTGCGAGAAGAAATATTTCTCTGTCTGATTTGTATTTTTAAAAAGTACTATTCATCATTTTTATAAATAAATCATAATAGTCAGCTTTATTATAAATAACCTAATTTAATAAATAGATATTTCTCATATTTCTTTGCAGAAAATATATCTTTCTCATCTCACATGTGTCGAGTATCGTTATAATATATTACACTTAATCAACTACAAAATTTTGTTAACGGTTCATATTTTTGCATTAATATTTTGACGAGTTTTGAAAGCACAAATGCTCATAATTTTGCCCCAAAAATTTTCTATGTACATATATCTGCATAGGTAAGAAACGAATTAAGAAAATGGTTCATTGAGGGAATAAAAGCACTGAAAAGGACCCCAATATGCAATTAAGGGTCCATTTTTACACGAGTTAAAATTTTACTGGTCCCTCCCTCTATTGATTTTATATATGTTTTATATATGTACCCTTCCTCTTCAAGCTTTAATGTTAAAAATCTTGCCTTCATACAAAGGCGTCTAGACTTTTGAAGTAATTGATGTTAAGAAGAAATTTTAAAGTTTTGTCACTTTTTTCAAAAATTTGTCATCTTTTTCACTGTTTTCCTTGAATATTTTGCGTTTTTGTGCGCCACTTTATATTCTCTGAAGATAGGACATCATGTAACACAATCAACTTATAAATTTTGCATAATTGAAAGAATTCAAGTTATTTTATTATACTCTGATCACCACTGAAGGCAGAAACCGTATCGAATAACTGACCATGGAAAACTGGACCTAATTTTCAGATCAAAAGGAGTGACAAATGCAGAATTTTTAAATTCATTGTTCTATGGTTATCTATCGGTAGGAAACTAAGGTGAATTTCTTAGGTTTGGTATCCACTAATTGACCTTCAAGGCGGGGTAGCTTCTTATTATTAGTTGATCTCATTTCTACCTGAGGAAACAAGCGGCAAGATAAGCCGGGCCTTATCCTGTGAATTTACGAAAACCGAAACCTTAGGTGCAAATCCTGAGTTTAGAAGAAAAGTAGAGCAATAAAAGTTAGAGAGATTAGGTCAACCATTAACTTTCAGTACAAAGTGATTTCCAAGTGAAATCTTTAATGAAAAAATGGCAATTTGAAGGCTTTCTATTTTAAATTTTTAATCCTTTCCAGATTTTGAATAATCTCCGAAATTTGAAAACACGCCACCCAAGGGCCCCCTAAACTCTTTGCAGGCAACCTATAAAAAAAAGATTCATAAATATAGCGAGCTAAGGCATAATATAAAGACAATATAGAGGAATGTGTAACATGCGTCTTTTCATAATATTCTGATTTCTGCTACAGTCACTATGCACGCAAGGTGCACTGGAAATTTTGAACATTTAGTCGAGACACATTGCAAGCAAATTTCTAGACCATCAGGAAGCAAATGACTTACGGAGTGGCAGAAAGTAGCTTTACGAAAGCATCCAGATGCAACTTTTTCACATGGAAGGCTAGCGGTCTCTTTGTAAGAATAACAGCAGTAAAAAACGAACTCCAAACAACACTATAATCCTAATTTTATAACCTACCGCAATATCATCGCTAACAATTTCAACATCGTAATAAATTAATTTATAACATACTCATCGATCAGACACTTGACTTACAAGGAAAGTCAATTAGGTGTCTTTTGCCGATTTGATTCTCCCTTAAATATGTTGTAGTACTCGAAAAACTAAGCGACACGTATTTTTTATATCTGAGGAAAAACACTTCAAGGGGGCAGAATAGCCCCTCAAAGATAGGGGTCACAAGTGTCGATTGTATAGTATTTTGTATAAAAACTAAATTGATTTCGATCAAACCTACTGGAAAAGTTTCCTCGTGATGAAAGATGAATAACGAAATTTAAAAAAATATATATATATATATATATTGAGGGGGTAAACCACCCCTACATATTTTTAAAGTTTTTCTGAAAATTGTTAAATTCAACGGGAAAAATTGTTTAAATATATATTTTGTAGTTGAGACAAAAATAAAGTTTACGTGTTTCTTCAAAATAAGTTTTAAAAAAAATAATGGGGGTAGCTAGCCCTAAACACTTTTTATCTTATGTCTAGAATAATATATACTTTCCATACATAAAAAAAATTGGAAAATTTGTTTTATAACGATGGATGTAAAATAGAGTCCATTCAACACGAATAAAAAAGTACACGGGGGTAAACCACCCCCTAATTATATATAAAATAGCCAAATAAGTATAAAATTGAGCAAAAAATCCGAAAAAAATATGTGTTGTATACAAAAAAGAGGATGAAGGTATTTAGGCATTTTTGAGCGAAGACAGCATCGCAGAGGGTAACTAACCCTAAATTGTTTCGCATTATTAACCTTTCTAATTAAATTTTGTGCACATTATATTCTGAGTTTGTTTAATAATAATTCTAATGCGATCTTTTGCAAATAAATCATTTTCTTTTTTTCGCAAGATAAAATTTATCACAGAATGTAAAATAATGTATTATTGTGAATTCTGTGATAAATTTTATCTTGTGAAAAAAACAAGGTGATTTAAACCAAGATAGAAACTGTTCCGTTCAAAGATTAAATTGGAAAATAACAGGTATGACTCGAAGTATGTACGAAACCTTGCAATATAAATACCTCAGAATCCGAATGAAGATTCATTGTCAGTCTAGTTTTCAACGCCGTTACTCTGCCCTAATTCCTTTACAATTAGTTTAGTGAATTGTAGTTTTCAAAACTGATACTTTGCCTAACCCAGAGAGGCAAAGACCGACAAACTTCACAGGATTTGCAAAATAAACAAAAAATCACCTAATAGAATGGTAAGTTAACCAGTAAATTTTCCAACATTTATATTATACATGAAAAGTCTGAATAGGAGAAGGTGCCCTGCCTTGGGCCACTTTGCTTTTCCAAATTTTTTGTAACTAATTATTGATTATATTACAATAAATTGACAATAACAGTTCAAAAGGGTGGCCGCTCGACTATGTGCAGACATTTTTATTTATAGATTTTTATCCAAATTATTACATAAAAAATATTTTTTAATTATTTTAACATTCAATGTTTATTTTTAACAAAACTTTTCAACCTTTCTGCACGTTTGAAAATTAAGCTGGAGTCCTTTGAATGTTATAAATTTACTGCTCGCTACATTCCATACATTAAATATAAAAAAAACTCCAATAAACATGAGGGAATTTGAAATGAAAGAACATTTTGAAGCAATTTTGTTGAATGCCATGGAAGAATTTAATGGCGTGGAGATGATAGTTGAAGAGTCCTTAGATTTCCAAGAACCTTTCACAAATGTAGATGCACAAATCGTAGAGTATGATGTTCAACACCATATTCTTGATCCGCCTTTTTCACCTACGAATAGATGCACAAAAGATGAGGAAGAAATACCATACGACTATAAATTAAGAGCAGTCAAATATTGAAGAAGTGGAAAGAGGAAAAATTTAAGTCTTGACCAGTAGTAGAAGCCACTCTGTTCAGGCCAGAAAATGTTCAGATGGAAGCATCAAAATCTGAGAAACTTACCTCAGGTAACGTTACATTATCTACTTCTATTAAAAATTGTATGAAAGCAATGATAATTGCTTTTATTATTTGCAGATCATTTCAAGATTTGGTTGGAGGATATTTATTTTTCAAATGTAGGACCAAGTATCATTTTACTTCTTAATTCACTTTTTTGATTCTGTTTTTTTCTGTTATTTTGATGAATTACGGTATCAATTTACATATCAGGAATAATATTATTATGCTTCAGTCTTTGGTGCATAATCAATTAATCTCGCCACATATATAGTAATCTTTTTAAATATTCATGGTACAAAAGCGGATATATTGCAGAAAAACCCGGTAAATTTGAAAATCTGGTGGACTTCAGCTTCGGTGATTCCTGTAAAACTCGTTGTGATGTATTAGATTGTACTAATATTGCTGTAATTCGATGTTCATGGTGTAAAAAATCACTATGTTTCAAATATTTCTATAACGAGTATCGCTATAGTTCAAAGTTTGAAGAATAAATCTTTGTTTAGTGGTAGATACCCTCTTCAATGCTGTTTATCTCTTAAAAGTGCCTAAATTACTTTATCCTCTCTTTTGTATGCAGCATGTATTTTTTTCGGTTTTTTTTTTGAATTTTAGACTTATTTTGCTATTTTATACATAATTAGGAGTGGTTTACCCCCGCGTAATTTTGTTATTCATGTTGGATGGACTCTATTTTACATCCATCGTTATAAAACAAATTTCCCAATATTTTTATGTATGGAAAGTATATATTATCATAGACATAAGATAAAAAGTGTTTAGGGGTAGCTACCCCATTAATTTTTTTAAACTTATTCGGGCGAAACACGTAAATTTTATTTTTGTCTCAAATACAAAATATTTTATTTTTTTATTTTTTTCGTTGAATTTAAAAATTGTCAGCACAACTTTAAAAATATGTAGGGGTGGTTCACCCCTAATCTTTCCCCTAATCTTTCATCAGGAGGAAACTTTTCCAGCAGGTTTATTCGAAATCAATTTAGTTTTAATACACAATACTATATAATTGACACTTGAGACCCCTACCTTTGAGGGGCTGTTTCACTCCCTTAAACTGTTTTTCCGCAGATATAAAAAAATACGTGTCACTTAGTTTTTTGAGTACTACAACATATTTAAGGGAGAATCAAATCGGCGAGGGACATATGAAAGAATTTCCTTGTTAGTATGGGGCTAATGATACCCCCCCCCCCCCCCCCCCCCCAGAACAAGTTTCAAGAAAAAAATAAAAATAATTAGTAAACATGTAATTTTTCTTGACGTCATTTTTTTTATTTCTACAATTTTTCTGTTTTCTGGAAATATTTTTATTGCAATTAATATAATTAATTTATAGTTTTGTCTCAACTATCTTCAACTTTTTGATAAGGTCGGTATATTTTTGTTCTTTTATTATTCGATATGATTCATCGTTTTGTTCTTAATACATGAATGCTTGTGGTTTTACAATGATATATGTAAAATATCAGTTTCTCTAGCTTCAAAAATACTCGCAGCACCAGCTAATGAATATTTATTCAGTCACCTTTTAATTTTTCCTAACATTTTAACAAAATTTCGCATACATTTCTGAACCTTATAATATCTTTTATAATGATGGTATTGTTCACACAAATTTTTTTAAAATATGCATAGTCAGACAAATTGCCTTAAAATCTTGCAGATTTTTTTTTTTTTGTTGAAAACTTTGAAAATATTTAAGAATATTTTAAAATATCCTCATAAAATTGATTTGTTTTAAATGAATATTTTCCCATAAACCTTTTAAAAAATGCATTCTGTTGTAACATTTCCTAATTCATATTTTCCAAAACTTTAAATATTATACCTAGCTTGAGTTTGTGTTCGCGGTTAATTCTCGGGTTGTTTCGATTTTAACTTAATTTCGGGCTCTTTTCCCAGTTTTCGCGGTTCGTAGACACGAGCCGGGAAAACTGGTTCGAATCCAAAATAAGTAAATTCACTTCTTTTATAAATTAGTCATAAAATATTAATAAAATATTACTTTATAAATTTGTATTTATTTTTAGTGCTAATTATAATTTTTGGCGGTTTTTTAATCACAAAATGTTTATAATACATAAAACACTACTTTATACTGATAATTACATATTAGATATTTCTTCTATCTTATGGGGAATACGTGTTAAAATGCATGGAGCTTGCGTTTACTCTAAATATATTTTTTTTTAATAACTTATTTTTAATGTGAATTCAGGCAAATTTTGGGGCGATATACATAAGAATTCAAATTTTAAAAAATTGCAATGCATCTTTGGACCCTAGTATACACCCTGACAGTATATTCCACAAATATTATCTATAAGATGTACAGAATGTACTTATAAAATAATTGCAATTTCACGGACTTATTGAGCATAAATAGTGTACCATATTCAACTGAAAATGTCTTGATTGACGGTACCAATTTTAATTTGATCGTCTAATTTTTTTCCAAAACTCAATTTGACCGAAATCTTTCATTTTTTTAAATAATTTTACATATAGAGGAGATTGACGATAAGATTTCTTCTGCAACGTCCTCCTATTCGGATTAAGTACAATTTAAGCGTAGATGGTTAAGGAATAATTCCCACAATTTCATTTGAAATCTCGTACTAATCCCCATATCGGGTCGGAACGAATCTTTTCTCGCGCTAATATTTCCCAATGGATATGACGATTGGTAAGACACGTAAGCAAGTTTTTACAAGAGCTATCTCATCATTTGGGACGAGTCCCACTTAAATATATAGTATATATAGGTATATTCTTTTAGAGTTCAGCGCTAGTCATAAAGTCACGCTTTGCTAAACAATTTTATTACACGATCTATAGAATCATATTAAGTCATTGGAGCAAGTAAATGAGAATACATTTTCATGTCCGTTCCACTTATTTTGAATAGAGATGTTTCAGTTTTGAAGAAAACATAGGTTTTCATGTACATTACCGGTTAGTATTTTTCGGCTATCTTTTTAAATTGTATGAAATAAATATTTAATAATCATATTAATTATAATTGTTCGTCTTCTGAAAAAAATTGGTTTATTTATTATAAAAGAACATTTTTTAAGTTTTTCTATCAGGGTTAATTAACCATTTGTAATATTCATATTTTTAATAACCTTGTGTTTATATATAAAAAAATTATTGAATTTTTAAAAATTTTGAAATGGTCAATTTCTTTATTTAAACAAAATAAGAATATTAATTTTTTTAAATATTGTTTTTAATTCAATTATTATTATTATAGAAAAAAATGAAGATACTCAATTTTCTCTCCGGCTTAACATGGTTACAATACAATATTTTGAAAGTAGTTTTGTTATAGTTGGATTTTTGAATAATCTAGCACGAAGATGCCTCGTTGTATATCATCAGTTAACTACTTGGATACAAATTCATTTTTTTAGATTTTTCTCTTTAGTTAAAAGTTTAACATTCATGTCAAAAGTTTCGCGTTTTATTTCACATTCTCATCATTTATGATTAAGAAACTATTAGAATTTTTCGAAATTTGACACCACAGTTTTTCAATGGATCGCCACGTTCTCCTGAAATTGAACGCATCAAATCGAGCTTTGATACACCTTTTTTAGGTGCTCAAAGAAAGAAAGAGTTTGTTAACCACCCATTTTGGATAAAAATTCAAAAAATTAGAGCATTCTCAAAATTCATTGGGCCATTTTTCTAAGATTTAAAAATTTTATTTCCGGATATTCGTATTACTCTTAAAGCAAAACACATTATCCTCGTGAAATTTTTCTATCACAAGCAAATGATTAGATTCATAGAATTGGTAAAATTTAGAAAATCAAAATTTTAAACCAAAAAACGCAAGATATGAAAAAAGTCAAGAGAAGAAAAATCTCGATTTTTAAAAGACCTACAAAATTATCATAATAACTTTCTGGATTTTCTTGAAAAATCGAAAATCCAATTTTTGACGCACAAAAGATAATGAAAAATCGCAAATTCCATTTTGCGGCCAAACTATCCGTGCAGAAATTTCCCCATCTTTCCTTGTTTGAAGTTGGGTGCCGATCAGTGCTGCCAGAACGAGCTACAAATTTACCCCCACCATACCTACCGTTTGGGAGCCGCAAAATAGAAGGTGCATGATCACCACTGTGAGTTCGTGTGTAAGCCGAAAATGCACGATTCGACTTCGGTTTTCTGCTGTACAATGATTGCCGATATGAAAGCTTCGGAAGACTTCGGTGGTCTTCTATTTATATCTCGATCCCCATTTGAACGAAATGGAATAAATTGGCGAATTTAATGTTTCACGTGATTCTTCATTTCATGCATGAGTCGATTTTGAGGTTATGTTTTTCAGGTTTACATAATATGC
>NC_046661.1:109070610-109076737 GCF_010883055.1 Belonocnema kinseyi | reverse complement strand
AAACAAAAAGAATTTTCTTCAAAGTACTTAAATTTTCAGAAAACAAATTTTTCCAACTAATTTTATGAATCAGCAACCAAAAAAATTTAATTGTTAACAAAGTAGTTCCACCTTTAACCAGGAAATATGGAAGAAATCGTTAAAATTCTTTGTAATCGATTGAAATTATTGAACTAATTTTAAAATTCCTTGTAATGTTTTAAAATATCCAAAAATATTTTAAATCCTTTAAAATCTCTTGAAATTTTTCAAAGGTCTTAAAAATTCCTTGCAATTTTAAAAATACCCTAAAATATTTCAAATCCTTTAAAATCTCATACTAAATTATTGAAATCAATTGAAAATACCTTGGAATCTATTAAAATATCCTGAGATATATCAAATCCTTTAAAATCTCATATTAAATTACTGTAATAAATTGAAAATTCCTTGGAACCTTTTAAAATACTCTTAAATATATAGAAACCACCAAAATCTTTGGATATACCTTGACATCTTTTGAAGATTTCGAATGTACTTTGGAATTTTTAAAAATAATCCTGCTAAAGTTGTCTAAATTCTTTGAAATCCGTTTCAATTATAAAAATAAGTTGAAAATTCCTTAATATCTTTTATAACATCATTATATATGAAAAATCCTTTAAAATCTTTTGAAATCTCTTAAAATTTTTTGAAGTTCTTGAAAATTCCTTGAAATTTTAAAAATATCCTGAAATATTTCAAATCCTTTAGAATCTCATACTAAATTAGGATAACCAATTCAAAATTTCTTGAAATCTATTAAAATATTCGAAAATATATCAAATCCTTTAAAATCTCATAAAAAAATACTGTAATCAATTGAAAATTCGTTGGAATCTTTTCAAAGTCTCTCAAATCCTTAAAAATATTTTGAAATCTCTGATATTTTTTAAAGCTCTTGAAAATATCTTGAAATTTTTAAAATACCCTGAACTGCTCAGAAATTCTATGCTCAGAAGTTCTTGTTAGAAACTGGCTTAAACAGCTTTACAGAACTAGTCAGGCCCTCTCCATTTTTCCCGTCGAGCGCCTGATTAGAAATAGGGAAATGTATCCAGGGTCCTACTAGCCCCCGATTGGAATTTCTACATGGGTATACAAGATATGAAAAAATATGAACGAACAAAAATTGTGATCTCAAAAAAGATCCACAAATTCGTTAATAATCACTTCCAGATAGGACGCGTAGTTTTTGTTATTTTTTTGGTGAAAAATAACACTGAAAATTTAAAAAAAATTTTTTTTTAAATGGCTGGAAAAATGACACACGCTATAAAAAAATTAGTAAACAAAAATTTTTTATCTAAAACAAATCCAGCATTTTTTTATAAATCACTTTTTGACAGGATCCATACCAAATAATATGAGAACAAAAATTAATTTTTAGCATAACAACGCGAGATAGTGAAGGAGTTCTAAAGAAACAATTGTAGTTTTTTATTATAATGTAACTCAGAAAATAAATATGGGTTTACAAATTTCTCAAGGCAAAAATGTCTCATATATAATTCAATATGGTATTTAAAATAATTTTATTTAAAAAATGTTAGAAACCAATTTTAACGGATGTCAAGTGATTTGAAAGATTTTATGATATTTTACAAAGTTCAAAGAACTTTGAAGACCTCAAACATTTCACTTAACCCTAATAGTGCATCAAGGTTATCAAAGGACTTCAAAGACATTAAGGGATGTGAGGAAATTTCAAAAAATTTCTAAAGAACTTTAGGGAGTAAATGAAATGGAACGATTTTAACATTTTGAAACTAATTTTAAAACATATTTTATTAAACATTTTACAATGCTTTAAAAGATTTCTCAAGATGCAAGCGATTTTCAAATTTTCAAAAGGATTTTTTAAAATACAGGGTATTTTTAAAACTACCGACAAATTTAATTAAATTTTAAAGAATTTTGTAGGATTATCAACGTGGCCGCTGGACTGGGTGATAATACTGAATTTATTTTATTACTGGAATTTTTTGAACGTTTTTAGAAGAAAAATGTATCAAATTACTTTTGAAACATCACAAATTTTATATCCAATGTTGTAATGCAACTCAAAGTAAGTTCGATTTCAAATTGTTTGCAAAAGGAATTTAATTTTTAACTCCTTTATTCATTCAATTTACAATGCGTGGTTCTAATACAATTTATAATACAAGTTGTCTGTTTTAGGTGTTCATTTTCAAGCCTGAATTTTTAATTTAAAGAATTTTAAAATGTTTCAAGAAACAGTTTTATGCATTGAAACACAACATTTAAAATCTTAGGCTTTTAAAACTCTGAAATAACAAAGTTATCCAGTTATCACTTAATTGTTTAAAAATTAAAATTTTTTAAAATTAAATTGGAATTATTGGAGGTCTGAAAAATTATAACGTTCAGAAGAAGCATTTCAAACTGTATGTTCTTAAATGTATAGGTTCCCAACATAAGGAATGGAAATTACAAATTTTTTTTAGGAATGAAAGTGAAACTGTTGTCTAGAGTCTAGACTGTCTGAAAAGGAACGTTAACATTATTTTAAATATAGAGAAGAATGACAGGTAGATACAAAACTTAGGAAGAATACCAAAGTTTGAATGCGTAAACGAAAGAATAAGAAAGTTTGTAATGAATAATAATTTTTTATCGAAAATGAAAGTATAGTTCAAAATTAACATTTTATTGACGATAAGATAAGAAGTTTTAGAAGAATACGATGTTTGAATTTTTAAACGAAGAATAATCACGTCTGTAATAAATAAGACTTTCTTATCGAAAATAAAAATATAAATATAACCCTATTTTTCTAATTAAGATACACTTTTTAATTAATAAACCACAAAGACGAATTAAAATTATCACCGCGAAAAATCACATATCTTTAGACTCCATTGTATCTTAAACAAATTGAATTATACGAAGAGTAGGTTCTCTCGGAAATCTCTTCTCACATACAAACCCGTTTCCCTCGCGATTTCATTACGCTTAGAGCAATACAAGAGGCGTTATTCCATGCCTAACAAATTGCACTAAACTTTTCGCAACTCATGCACTGAAACGGTATAAGAAAACTTTTCGGAATATCGACCTTTAAATAGAAAATAAAGAATATAAATGTTAAAAATACAGTTATTAAAAGAAAATGTCTAGCGAAAATATTATATATATTTTATATATAGTGTGAAGTATAATATATAATAATTATTTGTTTTATACATTTTTTGTATAAAATAAATGAGAATTATATATAAAACTTCACACTATATATAAACCATATACAATTTTTCCGTCTGGAGATTACTTATAGGCACAGTAAATCTATAAATCGACCTAATGTTATCAACTTTTCCTGTACAAAGATAATAGTTTTTTAAACAAAAATTATCAAGTGATATGATGCTTACTTAATACATAAGATAAGCTGCGAATATGCGATAATTATGATTATTTTTGAAATAGTTTTTTTCATCTTTCTCTCTATTGCCCCAGGTGGAAATATTATACACAGTTTATATATATTGTGAAGTATTATATATAATATTCATTTGTTTTATACATTTTTTATATAAAACAAATGAATATTATATATAAAACTTCACACTATATATAAACTATATATAGTTGTTCCGCTTGGGTTCAACTCCACACTTTACACGGGCACACCAATCTCTCTCTATTTAAAAAAAATACCTATTTTAGATGAAAAACACTAACATATCGAAACAAGTTTTTTTTATTATTATTGCATACCCATACAGGGTTTTCTGATGACCAAAATTGGCAAATCAACTCTTTTGACATATTTCGATATAATTTAAACACAGAAGTTCAAAAATACAATTCTTTTTTTTAATTCACATATGTTTTTATGTTTAACTTCTTTTAGTTAATCTTGAGTTTAGCTCTCGACTAATATCTAGGTCTGATAGGATCGGCCTTTTAAAAGTGTTTTTTTATTCATGGTTTACTCAGTTTATAATATGAAGAAATTTTCTTCGAAATTCAAAATGCGACAATACTGTATGCAGTGTATTTGTTCGGGTCTTCATGACATCAATCGATCGACCTATTTTTCAACCTTTTCTGACCCACGAGTACCAACTTATGAAGTTTGACAGAAATGGTTCAATCTTTATATACGAGAAAAACTTTTTTCATATTCAAAATGTAACAATATACAATTTTTAAATTATTCTGAATACTGTGTATATATGAAAAGGACTTTGTTCATACGTATTAGGAATACTACAGTATAGTTATTGTTACATTTGTTCGCGTCTTTGAGACGCGTCGAATTACCTATTGAAAAACTTCCAATGACCTCGTATGATCTAGCAATACCGATTTGTAAATTTAAAAAAAATATTGTTTATCTTATTGATATAAGGAAACCTTTTTTAATATGGAGAATGCAACAGTAATGTACTATGATGTATTTGTTTCCGTCTTCGAGATGCATGGATTGCCTAATTGAAGAACGTTTCATCGCCTACCGTGAACTACAAATATCGTTCTTAGATTTAAAAAAATTTATTTACCTTGTCTATACAAGGAAAACATTCTCTTATTGGGAATGTAACAGTACTGTATCTAATATATTTGTTTGCGACTTTGAGGCATATCGATTGACCTAATGACGAAGTTTAAAGAGCTTCAATCATCTGCCAAAAATGTTGTTTCATTATTTTAAAACTGGTTTCATTTTTTTTATTTAAGGAACTTTTTTTGGATCTTATGAATAAAAAAGTATTGTACACGGTATACTTGTTTCATCAAATACATTATCTCGTTTAAATTTTTATATTATATATTTTTGATTAATCGCCTAATAAAAAAATTAAGAGATTATCAATAAATTTGTTTCCAAGATGCACCGCGTGGAGGTATTAATAATTCTAATATTTTTTTAATGTAGAAGATAATTTATTGAATAAAATTTAAAAGTATTGCACACTTTCTATTGAAAAAATTACGAAAATTAAAAAATTAAATAATAAAAGTTATTTATTTTTTTACCATTATCTGTTTAAAATTATTTTGGTTTGAAAGCAGAAGCTTTGAATAGAAATATTCCATAATCATTATCATTTAAATTAATTGAACGAACTGTCTATCGTTCCGGAATTTTCCGTAAGATTAACCCTTTTTCCTGCTCGTTCATGGCTAAGCTTCACAGGGTAATTTTACAGAAAATGCAGTAGTACCAGTCAGCATCTATTACTTCCTAATATTAGGAATACGAAAGTAATGTTAATAATATTGTATGGTTCCCGTGTAGAAATTCAAATCGGGAACTAGTATGATTCCCGACCATTCGACCCCACTTAAAGTCGGGGGCTAGTCGGGTCATCTGACTAGCCCCCGACCAGTAGCGTCACGGTAGATTAGTCGGGGGCTAGTCAGGAGACCCGACTTATCCTAGTTGGAACCTGATCGGGTACTAGTAGAGGTCATATGATAATACATTCGCGTGAAATATTAACCAAACTCCCCAAAATTTGTGGAACATCCCTTAGAGTTTGTCAAAATACTTATTATTTACAGAAATCTCCATAAACTGTTTTGAAATATTTAAAAGTGCTCAAATTTACCCAAGATTTAATGGGGAACATATCCCACGCTTAAAAATACATAAATTTATATAACTAAAATTCCCCAAAATTTGTGGAATATTAATTTAAAAAAAAAACTTCAGCTGGAAGGCAGCATTGGAAGAGCTTCGCTCTGAAGGAACCGCGATGTTGGTCACAGTAGTCTCTGCACCAGGTAATTATGCTTCTTTACGTGTGGACTGCTGTCTTAAGCAGTGATCCCAGATCTGAAACGAGATGCGGTCCAATACAATGAATTTTTTTAGCAATCACAACAATTTTTGTTATTCTTTTTGAATATTTTACAATTCTCAAAACCTTTTTTTTTAATCTGCAAAAATCTACATCGTGTTTCAAATTATTTCAAATAATTTCAAGTTTTCATTTAATTTTGAATATTATTCTAAATTAAAATTGCAGCCTTTAAACTTAAAATTTAGCTCATTACAATTCTAACAAATCAAGGCTTTTTATTTCTAACCACTCTGTTCAAATTTGTATAGTTTTTAATTGTTGTTTATAATGGC
>NC_046661.1:109068778-109070510 GCF_010883055.1 Belonocnema kinseyi | reverse complement strand
TTTTGGTTGTAAAGTCGTTCTGTTGTAAATGCAAATATATTGTTAAAAATTAAAATTATAAGTTTTAGGTGGAAATACTCTTTTTGTTTTTAAAATTAAATAGTTTCGTTTAAAGTTCATGTATTTTGTTGGAAATTGACCTTATTTAGTAGAAATTTAATCCTTTTGGTTAAAAATTTTATTATTTTTGGTCTTTTTTACTTTAAAATTAAATAATTTCTTTAAAAATTCATGTATTTTGTTTAAGATTTTTCTTTTTTTGTAGATTATCAATTTTCTTGGTCGAAAATTCATCTGATTGGTATTGGTCGAAAATTTAACAACTTTGTTTAAAATTAATTTTTTCTTTAAAAAATTATTCATCTTTATCTAAAAATGTAACTATTATATGATTTATTGAAAATTCGTTTTTTTGTCTTGTTCAATTCAATTTTTTAGCACAGTTTTTATCTGGAAATTGTACTATTCCATTTTTGTTTGAAACTTTATCCTGTACATTTTATTAGTTAAAACACCAATTATTTGATAGAAAATTAATTTATTTTGTTGAAAAGTAAACTTTTGGGTTGAAAATTGATTTATTGTGTTAATTAGATTTTTGTCCTGAAATTAAAAAAACTGCAAAATAAAAAAATTGCTTTAAAATCGTCCTGATTCCTTTTTTTTAATTTTTAAAATTTTTTCAAATACTCACTTAAAATTAATTTTTCAAACTAAAAAATCATTTTTAATTTTCGTAGCAATCACAACAATTTTTGTTATTCTTTTTGAATATTTTACAATTCTCAAAACCTGTTTTTTTTAAATCTGCAAAAATCTACATCGTGTTTCAAATTATTTCAAATAATTTCAAGTTTTAAATTAATTTTGAATATTATTCTAAATTAAAATTGTAGCGTTCAAACTTAAAATTTAGCTCATTACAATTTTAAAAAATCAAGGCTTTTTATTTCTAACCACTCTGTTCAAATTTGTATAGTTTTTAATTGTTGTTTATAATGGCTTGTCCCAAATCTGAATTATATTTTTTGTTCAAATAATCTCTGATCCAATTCAGAAATACATACAATTGCTTTGAAAAAAACTTTTAATTCAGAAATATTTCATTTAAACGCTCAATAATTCATACGTATAAAACACAAACTTTTAACACCTTTTAATTTTACAATTGTTTAAAATAAATTATTTTAAAATACGAAATAACCGTTTAAAAATTTTTATGACTTTAACATTTGAGAGATTTCTGGTTAAAAAATACAAATTACGCTATTATTTTTAAGGTTCAAAATGATAATAATTCCAAAAAAAATTCAGTTCGTAACATTAAAAATTGAACGATTAAATTAATTTTTTAACTAAAAACTTTTAAAAATGAAAGTTACATTGTTTTTATTTTAAGTTGTTCCAGATTAATATTTTTGCATTGTTATTTAGAGATAAAAATTTTAGTTCGCCAATTGAAAATATTAAAAATTAACTTACTATCAAAATAATTGAATTTTCAACTCAAAAAAAAAGAGAATAACAAATTTCCAACAAAATAATTACATTTTCTACTAAAATGATAAATCTTCAACAACAAAAGAAGTTTTAATTTTCGATTAAAAACTGTTGAACCTTAAAAATAATTGCGTAATTTGTATTTTTTAACCAGAAATCTCTCAAATGTTAAAGTCGTAAAAATTTTTAAACGGTTATTTCGTATTTTAAAATAATTTAATTAAAAAAATTG
>NC_046661.1:109065250-109068678 GCF_010883055.1 Belonocnema kinseyi | reverse complement strand
TAGAATCGACGAAGTGCTCCGACCGGCAATCGTGCATCTTCGAGTTTTCAAATTCATAAGAGGAGAAATGGGTTGCGCGCGCAACTCAGTTATTTACAGCGTCTCCTACTATATTCACACGGGCATAGCCCTGTCATAGTATTGGACCGCATCTCGTTTCAGATCTGGGATCACTGGTCTTAAGCACTCGACGCGTCATTTCTGTTGCGCGAGAGGCGGCACGTCGCGCCCTTGCGAAATTTCTTTAAAGTTACTAGTCCACAACCGCAAGACTCAAATGAAGGTGATAGCGAAATCTGAACTGTACCGTGCTTAATAGTTTACTATTAGGATACTGCTCTTCACTGATTAATCAAAAACTTTTCTCTTTCCAATTTCAACTGCCTGAAGGATTAGACTTTATTTACATATGGCAAACCTTTCAGATCAATTTAAAAATAAGCATCTGTACAAATTTAGAGTCTTATGGCTTTCGGCAGACTTTTCACCTACACCTATATGTATTTTTTCCAATATTAAGTATGTTTGAGGTGAATTTAATATTAATAAATCTTTTCTCTTAAAAACGGTGTAAAATTATTGTTCGCGTCTTTGAGGCGCGTGGATTGATGTGCTGACGAACTTTCGACCAGTATTATTGATTAATCAATAAGGACATAGAATCTTAAACAAAAACCCGAGTAAAAATGCTTCGACTTAATTTCGACTTGGATATGTCTTAAGTTCGTCTCTAAGACATCGATGCCTAGCTACGTCTCAAAACTGAGTCGAGCCTTCGTCTAGCCTTTATGTCCACGACAGGTAAAACAGCGTTTATTTGTATCAAGTCGAACCTTGTCTTGGCTAAGATGATATTCACTTGTGTCAAGACGAGCCTTGTCTTGGCTGAGATCGTCGAATCTTGTTCAGCTCATTAATGAGATTAAAATTGATAAATGAAAAATTTGTAATTGTTAAGTTAGTTATTTTTAGTTAAAAAATTCAAAATCAGCTGTTAGAAATAAAAAAAACAAACAACATTTTTGGTATCATAGTCAAACAAGTATAATAAAAATTAGTTGTAAATGTAAATGAGTAATGTATATGAGTTGATTGAGTATATATATATATATTGTATAAAAATATACAAAATTTTTTAATCATTAACAAAGATTACCTTTTATGACAGTTATAAACCGCTCGTGTTGGATTTATAAAAATTTGACTCAAGAGATATATTGATGTCTTCAAGCCATGGAAACTTGTCTCCAAGACATAAATTGAAATGTGGCTTCGTCTCAAAACTGAGACATGCTCAAGTCGAACTTTTCGACTTCGGCATATCTTGATTGGGGGCAATTCAAGTCTAACTCATGTCGAAGCATTTTTACTCGGGAAGTTACGTTGTTTTTATGAAGAAAACTTTTCTTTTAATTTTGAAGAAAACACTTTTCGATTAGATAGAAACATAAGCTTGAAATATATTGAAAGTTTCCATTTTTTTCTTTGTTAAGGAGAAAACTACCTCTATGGAGAAGAAAATTTATTTGGTACCTATTAGAAAGAAAAATGCTCATAAAATGAGTACAAATAAATACACTCATAGTGAAAACATCAATAGTACTTCGTAGCTCATTTCAAATATTTATAATGTTTGAACAGCTTTATTTTTAAATGTTGAGTAAACTGTTTAGAGTTGAATAAAAATGAAAGTTGAATTCACAACAGTTAAAAATTAAATTTGTAATTTTCTTCCTTTTTTAATTTTCTTACATTTTTAATGGTTGAAAAATCTTTTTTTTTGACGAGAATCACTTACATAATCCAAAATTAAATCTTGCACAGATTATGATATATTGCTGTCACATTAAAGTTTATTGATTTTCATGAGAAAAAAAATCTGTTGGTATCAAACATTTATTATTCTCTTTCAGCGCCCTATATATTGAAAGATTTATTTTTGTTTTGAAAAAAATTGAATATTCGATTTATTATTTTTACCCAAAGCTGATTTTTAAAACCAGTCAAATTGTAACCTTAATATTCTTAAACAATTCACTCTGAATTAACTAACTTTTTAGGATCAAATTTTTTTCACCTGGATTCAGAAACTCAATATTTTAGGAGTAGGTTTTATTTTCAATTGAAATTGATCATTTTACCGTGTTTATCACAAACGCAGCTGAGTCTGTTCCAATTTTGTGGCAAATGTCGCTTTGCGATTGCCAACTTATATATATATTTCCTTAATATTGGATAACATTTTCTAGTGCCACCCTTTAAATAATCTTAATATCAGGTAATTTCAGGTATATTTAAATTGAGCAAAAATATATTTTAGCTTCAAAGATTAATTTAAATTCTAAATAGTTTAGTTTGAAATTAGTGAAGTTTTAAAAATGTAGATGAATTATAATAGAAAATTCTCTATGTTAACAAAAAGTTCACCACTCGCAGTAGCATATTCTAGTTTTAAATAATTGTGTAGAAGTAAAACGAACAATCTTATTTTTAAATATCGTATATTTAAAAAGAAAAGGGAAATGTAGGGGAATATAGGAAATACTGTAACACTGGGAAATGGATAGATATTTGTATTTTCACCTTTGATTCATTTTATTTTTACCTAAGAAAGAGGTTCGATTATAAATTTCTCACTTCCGATTTACTGTGTAAACTTTAAGGTGAATCCCCTGATGTGAGGATCCGGCATCTAGATTGCTCATTGTATACTGTAATTACGGTTCGATACACTCGGGTGCTCATGGGAACAAATTCAATCCACTAACTTCCGAATTCATATGTTTCAACTGAAAATTCATTATAAAACCAAAAGTTAACCTTCAGGGAACCCAGAATCAGGGAAATTAAATCATCTCGCATTTCTACTCAGATGTTATTATAAACTTTTACTCTTTCAGAAGCGACTCATATCTGACAGAGATTTGGTGATTTGGTTTCGTGAAGTCATAAAATTAAAAAGTGTTGCACAGTCGTCAAGTGCACATCAATTCAACAATATCCCACCCCATAGTTTTTAGAAGATTCAATTATTTATTACTTATTCTTGCAATTAAATATTTTATGAAACATTTTTTGAAAAATCGATTACACCCAAACTACAAGCTGAAAAAATTTGGAAAAAACACCCGAGTAAGAATGCTTCGACTTGAGTTCGACTTGAATTGCCCCCAATCAAGACATGCTGAAGTCGAAAATTTCGACTTGAGCATATGTCAGTTTTGAGACGGAGCCAGGTTTCAATTTAGATCTTGGAGACAAGTTTCTATGTCTTGAAGACATAAATTTATCTCTTTAGTCACATTTTTATGACTTCAACGCGAGCAGTTTATAACTTCGAGTGCATACCTGTCCTAACAAAAAGGGTTATTCTGACTTGTCATAAAAGCTAACCCTTGTTAATGATTAAACAATCTTGTATAATTTTA
>NC_046661.1:109032043-109065150 GCF_010883055.1 Belonocnema kinseyi | reverse complement strand
ACATATTCTTTGGGCTCCCGGACAGTTCGTAAAAGTAATGGAGGGAGATAGGGGGAGGAGCATTGTCACATTTTTTGACTAATCGGTGCCAAATTTTGTACACAGATTCTTTTGGCTCCCGGACAAGGTACATTTAATATATAAAATCAAGTAGCTTAAAACGTATGGTGCTTAGGCAAATCCACATTTGTTGACCAATTGGCACCAAATTTTTCATGCATATTCTTTGGGCTCTCGGAGTGTTCGTAAGTGTAGTGAGGGCAGATAAAGGGGGAGGGGCAACCGAAACAGTTTTTGACTAATTGGCTAAGTTCTAAATGATCCCAATTGTAATTGAGCCTATTGATAAAGAACCTTTTTTCGCATTGCCCACTTCCACATTTTGTTTAATTAATAACATAATTTTTACCTTAAATCAGACATGTAATCGAACTCTGATGGACATAACTTAAGGAAAACATAATGACTTGATAAAATATAATTTGCAGGTTATGTAGCAAATCTGTCAACATAAAGGTCATAAAGGCATATTAATATTCAAAAAACTTTTCGTATCAAGTCAGCGGTCGATAACTGTAAATCGCTTCCTAACTTACCAACCATACTTTTGAAGAGTTTGGTTTGTGAATACGCCTCCATGTTCTTTTCAAGAGCGCTCTAAAGTCTAAAGGAACCGTTTTGGTTCTCTACAGGTATCTGTTGGAGCTCAAATTCTAAATGATACCATTTTAATTGAGCCTCAACTTTAGTGAACCCCCAGTTTTTGCTGTGCAGAGGTATTAAATAAATTTGCTTCCTCAAATAGGGGGATTTTTCTCTAACAAAAGAAAAAATGAATACTTTTAACATTTTTTAAGCTTGTATTTCTGTCTTACCGGAAATCTTATTTTTAGAAAATTAGAAAGCCCATCAAAATGTCAATCGATCAAATGTTCGTCAATAGATCATTCCACGTACCTCGAACATGCGAAAAATCACATAAAATATTGTACTGATATATTTTCAATGACAAAATCCTCTCTTAAAAAAGGTAAATAATGTTTTTTACCAATTAAAAAATGATACCCGTGTAGAAATTCAAATCAGGAGCTAGTTAGGTTCCCGACCATGCGACCCCACTTAAAGTCGGGAGCTGATCAGGTCATCTGACTAGCCACCGACCAGTACCGTCACGGTAGATTTGTCGGGGACTTGTCAGGTGACCCGACTTATCCGAGTTGGGGCCTGATCGGGTACAAAATTTGTGGAACATCACCTAAAAGTTTGTCAAAATACTTATGATTTACGGAAATCTCGATAAACTTTCTTGAAATATTTAAAAGTGCTCAAATTTACCCAAAATTTAATGGGGAACATATCCTACGCTTAAAAATACATAAATTAATGTAACTAAAATTCCCCAAAATGTGTGGAATATCAATTTTAAAAAAATAACTTCAGCTGAAAGACAGCAATGGAAGAGCTTCGCTCTGAAGGAACCGCCATGATGGTCACAGTTATCTGCTACAGGTAATTGTGCTTCGTTACGTGTGGTTTGCTGTCTTAAATACTCGACGCGTCATTTCTGTTGCGCGAGAGGTGGCAATTCGCGCCCTTGCGGTTTTTCTTTAAAGCTATCAGTCGAGAACCGCAAGACTCCAATGAAGGTGGTAGCGAAATCTGAACTGTACCGTGCTTAAAAGATTACTACTAGGATACTGCTCTTCACTGATTAATCAAAAACTTTTTCTATTTCCAATTTCAACTACGTGAAGGATTAGACTTCATTTACATATGGCAAATCTTTCAGATTAATTTAAAAATAAGCACCTGTACAAATTTAGAGTCTCATGACTTCCGGCAGACTTTTTACCTACATCTATATATATTTTTTCCAATATGGATTTTCTTAAAATTCCACACAAAGGTATTTAAAAATGTTCCTAGAAATTCGCAATTTTCTAAAAAAATGCTATACAAAAATAATATTACGTCTTTATGAAGATTTTGATCGCTGTTTT
This sequence comes from Belonocnema kinseyi, assembly GCF_010883055.1. Taxonomy (NCBI): domain Eukaryota; kingdom Metazoa; phylum Arthropoda; class Insecta; order Hymenoptera; family Cynipidae; genus Belonocnema; species Belonocnema kinseyi. Next base: position 109,063,150 of record NC_046661.1, on the reverse strand, counting down.
TATAAAAAGTTGACTTTTGTACAAAATTATTAACTTAATAATTATTTATTAAGTATATTTGAGATCAATTTAACGTTAATATATATTTTCTTCAAAAAACGGTGTAAAATAATTGTTAAATATATTCTTAGTGTTTTAGAATAAAAAAACCATTACGCTTTTTTAGATATTACCTTATTTGACAAAACCTCGCCGAAAACTCAAACATCAGAATAACCCGGCCACAGCCCCACTAGCTCCCGACCAGAGCCTGAAGATTATCCGCACGGAAATTAGTGTACAAAAAGGCCCGACTAGTCCTTGACCAACCACCGACCAGGCCCCGACTGAAATTTTGACAACGAAAAGCCTAACGAAAAGCCCCCATTAGTGCCCGACTTGTAATAGGGCCAAATGGGGTTATTTCCACACAGGTATTAGTAGTTTATGGTAGGTTATGGTAGGTGATAAAACGTTTTTTAATTCGGACAATCGATGCATTTCGAAAACGTGAACAAATATATCAAAATACATTGCTATTATATGCCCAATATTTTCAAATAAACAAAATAAATTAATTCTTTTAAAACTTTGTAAATCGGTAATGCTGGTTCAAATAAAAGGTTCAAGAATGGATTTGCCGATGCGTCTCGAAGACAGGAACAAATAGACTAGAAATAGTATTTTTGTATTTTCAATGTCAAAAAAGATTTTCTCATATAAACATAATAAAGCACTTTTTGAAACTTCATAAATCGGTACTGGTAGATCATACAAGTTTAAAAAATAGGTCGATCGATACTTCTGAATCGATACTTTAATAAAGATTAAGACTGAGGAATCAAAGAAATAAGAAAACGAAATTGCAATACTAAATTAAAGCAAACGTCTCAGTAACCGTGAGCTTAGTCCAAGTAATCGTGATGCAAATTTTCTTACTGTTTGTTTAATTTGAATTACAATATATTCAAATTATAGCCATGCTTAACGATTACTGGTACCGTCACGATTACTGTGACATTACTGGTACACTTTAATAAAATATACAAATTATACACCAGATTACATACAAAGAGGCAACATATTGATTATACTTTTTTTCTTTTTCGTTTGCGATATTTTAAGAAGTGTATGAAAATAGCAGTTTTTACACAAAAGCGTCTATCGAAATCAATATTTTTTTAACAGTCTTCGTGCGTCATTCCTAAAGTATCTGAAATATTATATCATATTATTTGATATTATGTTACAAAACATGTAGGCAACAAGTCCTTTGCAACATGTTTTTGTATGCGAAGGATGTCGTTGCAGTTTACGCTATTCCAGGGAACAATATATCTTTCCGTTGTCCGCACACAAAGGTGGTAGTATCATTATCACTGCTCCCATTATATATTTTGCCTCCTCTGAATGGATGGGATTTGTAATCTACATCCTACGAGACAAAGAATAGTTTGACGTCTTTCACAATAATTCCCAGACTTTAAGAAGATTTTTGTGTCACGATCGTATGTATCCTTCCATTCCTACCAGATTATACTTTGTTAATTAGGAAATGACAAAGCAATGCCACTGGATTGTGGGAAACTATTCTTCACTTTTGTTTAAGGTGCTAGTTAGAGTGAATAAATGTCAGAATAATTTCCGTCACTTGCTTTTCAGTAAAGGTCTTTCCAGCATCAGCAAATAACAACAAAATTAATCAAAATAGTTCTAACACCCTAAAAAAAGGCTTTCGTGGCCTATTAAGACGTTAATTAAGTCATTCGAAGTTCCCACTCCCGTACTATTCCACCCCTTACCTCACCTTTCGCAGCTGAATCCCCTTTTCCTCCACCTCCACTTTCCACTCCCAAAGCTTCATCAAGCATCAGTTACCCATCCCTAATTACTCTCATTTCTAATAATTTCCCCTACTCAACCTCATTTTTAATAATTTTCTCTATTTGCACTCCTCTCGTTACCACTCACTTCTCCTCAAGTCTGCTACTTCCCCGCTCACCATTTGCCATCGCTCGCCCCGCTTACTGCCCCTCTTTTCCCTACCATAATTTTCCCTACTTCCAATCCCTTCATTTCTATTTTACTCACTCCCCCTACTTTCCCATCCCTCCTTTTTCCTCAGTTCACCTACTCACCGTCCCTTTATTTTCCCTAATTTCTCTTCTTTCATTTTCACTTCCCTCTCCAAGTTCCCCCTGCATCAGTTCTCCTCACCGATTCCACATTCTCCATCTTCAGCCCCTCTCATACTGCCGCTCTCTCCATTTCCCCTAATTTCCCATCACTTTCTCTACTATCCCACCCCTAATTTCTTCTCACTTTCCCTACATCCCCTCAGCTGATTTCACCTCACTTCCCCTCAACTCACTTTCCCCACTTCCCCACCCTCATTTCCCCTCACTTTCCCTTCCTAAAAAAAAGTGCTTTATGCAAAAGGATGGAGCAAAACTTCATTTTCAAAATTCCTCGACTTTTCCATTATTTTTCATCAAACAAATTTTCATTTTTTCTTACCATATCCATATTCAATGTCTAAAGTTTTCATTTTGTAACATTTTTCATACAGAATATTTTATAAATGAAATTAAACAATTTGAAATTTGAATTTTTGGATTTTTATTTTATTTATTTATTAATTATTATTTAACAAAACAAATGACCCTGCCACCGCAAATGATAAATTTCCAATCCGAATTAAACAAATTAATTTTTAACCAAGTTATTTAGATTTTTCGAAACAACATTAAAATATTTTAAAAGTAGCTCAATTGAATTGAACTAAAAACAATCAATTTAGTTTAAAAGTTTATTCTTAGACAGAAGAGGAAACGAATTTTTAACAAAATAGTCCAAACCGAATAAAAATTCTTAGACTTGAGTTCGACTTGAATTGCCCCCAATCAAGACATGCTGAAGTCGAAAAACTTCAGACCCACAGATTGTGAATTTCTTAATTAAAAATAACTAATTTAATAATAACAACTTTTTCATTCATCAGTTTTAATCTCATCTATGAGCCGAAAAAGGTTCGACCATATCAGCCAAGACAAGGCTTGTCTTGAGACAAGTGAACGCCGTTTTAGCTGGCGTGGCCATAAAATTAAGACGAAGGCCTATGTCTTGACTCAGTTTTGAGACGCAGCTAGACATCGATGCCTTGGAGATGAACTCAAGACATAACCAAGTTGAACTCAAGTCGAAGCATTTTTACTAGGGAATATACAACCAAATAATTAGAATTTAACGAAAAGATGAATTCTCACCCAAAAAGATGAATTTTCAGCCAAGATAATTAATTTTCTAACAAAAAACGTGAATTTTCGACTAAAACAAATAATCTTAAACTAGAAAAGATCAATTTCATACCAAAAATATATCATTACAATTTTTAGTAAAAAAATGTTTATTTTTAGCAACCAAAGAAAAACGAATTTTCAACAAAATAGTCTCTTATTTAGACAAAGAAATGAATTCTCAACCAGAAAAATGATTTTTCACCACAGCAATTCAAATTTAAACAAAACAGGCCAATTTCAACTAAAAAGATGATTTTTCTACAAAACAGTTAAATTTCCAACCCACACATTAATTTTCTAGCAAAAACATGAATTATTTTTTAAAAAAGTAAAAAAAGTAATTTTAAACAAAAGAATATTAATTTTTAACTAAAATACTAAATCATTAACCGAAAAAAATATTTTTTAGGAAAGTAGTTCAACTTTCATCCAGAAAAGATCAATTTTATAAAAACAGATACATTTTCAACAAGCAATAAAAAATTTTGACCAAAAAGACGAATTTCCAACTAAATAGCTAGATTTTCAAGCAAACAGATGATTTTGCAATTAAGGATTATAAATATTTAAATTGAAAAAAACCATTGATGTGTGTCATAATTATTGCCCAACCTTAAAAGGCGATTTTCGCGTCACGATCGTATGCATCCCTCCAGTCCTGCAAGATTATACTTTTTAATTAGAAAATGACACAACGATACTATTGGATTGTGGGAAACTTTTTCACTTTTATTCAAGATGCTAGTTAGAGCGAATAAATGTCAGAATAATTTCCGTAATTTCCTTTCCAGTAAATGTCTTTCCAACATTAGCCAATAAAAGAAAACAATTTGTGAACAATTTTTTATTTGTATAAACGGAATAAAACCATTTTAAATTTCAAATTTATTATCCTTGATAGTTATTTAAAGTGTCTCTTGTAGAAATTCGCTGACATTTGCCAGATTTTTTTTCAAAATTATCTTTAAAATATTCCCCTGTGACTTATAATTCTTTCCAAGCTTCAAAACGTGAAGGGTTTTAACAATTTATTTATTTTATTATTTCGTAATTGTTATTCCGGCGCTACTACAATGAATGACACTGAAGTGCAGATAAACACCCAATGTAAGCGCGGATCACGTAAACCGGTTTGGAAACAAATCTTCCACTGAGAGTGAAACCTCGAGTTAGCAAAATTTGCATCTTTACCTAAACCGGATGAGAAAAAACAATCCCACGCGTTATCAATCTGAAACTTTTGAGTGTAGACGAGAGAAATTGTCTCATCTTTTGCAGATGAGCCTTCTGCTTTTGAAATGCAGATAATGTGTTAAATTAGCTTTCTGGTCAAACGTTACAAAATATGTTATGCAAACCTATTTGGTGTTATTAGTCAAAGATTCGATTAATAATAAAAAATGGAATTAAGCAGCCTTACGCAATTTCATTTACAAAATTCGGTCAAGAATTTTCCTTTCACATTCTGGCGTTAAATATTACACACGGTGATGAGGAATTGCATACGCGTCTCTTATGGAGTTCATAAAGTCACTGCGCTCATGATAATAATAAAAATATAAATAATATCAAAAATCAAGGATCGTAGTAAAACGGGTTTCAGATGATTAATTATGTAAGAGCTAAAATGAAGATTGTGAAGATGAGTTATAAGGTCTTAGTTTAAAATTCGTCATTATAATATAATAATCTTCAAAGGCTTTCATTATGTTTCCACTTGAAGTTCTTGCGATTGGATGGATAGGATTTAGTTTAAATTAAAACATATAACATTCTTATCATCTCAGATTGAAATAGCAATCTTTTTTATCTGTCTTTGGGTTCATTTACAATCAGAATATCAAATTTGGGAAGTTCCTTGAGAAAAGGAACTAATTAAGCTACTTGCGATTTTAAATTTATAAAATTGAATAAATTATCATTTTAAATCTTCAAAATAAAACTTTTCCCAACAAGTATTAAAATTTCTTCATTTCCTATTACACAACGTAAATACTGAAGAGTCTTCAATTGAAACTGTTTAAAATTAAAAATTTTAAGTTGCGAAACGTTCAAATTGAAGAATTTTAAATTGCGAATCGTTCAAATTGGTCGACTTTTTGAATGCTATGATTAACCTTACGGAGAATTTTTGAATTTTAAAAAAAGTGGTCTCAAAAATATTCGTAAATGTGCCCACTTTTTGAATTTGTATCTAAAGTGGCTGGCTAACGAATTTGACCTTCAGTTTAGGACACTAAGCGAGTGTGCCAAAGGCCAATCTAATAGATTGATTTTTTCAGAAGTTATCGTATTCACAGACAGATACAGATACAGACATACAGATAGACACATTTGTAAAAACCTGTTTTTTGGATTCAGGGGGTCTTAAAACGTTGACATTTGACAAAAACTGGAGGGTGGAGGTCAAATTTTACACAAATCTAATACCTTCTCTGATGAAAATTTTAAAAAAACATTAATAAAAATTGTTGTTCTCTACTTTCGTTAAAAAAAAATGGTATCTATTTATTTTTCTTAGCTTGTATCGTGTGACGAGAAATTTAAGTTTTGTATTTTCACAGATTTTTTTATAAATAAAACAAAAACTACGTGTGCTATAAAAAAGTGATTCATAGCAAATTTGTAGATATTTTTTGGGTACACAATGTTTGTTTTATAATTTTTTTCCTGCCTTGCAAAATTTGAAAACAAAATACAATTCTTAATTTTTTATTATTTTTTGTTCGATCAAAATTTGAATTTTCAATTTTTCGTAAAAATTGAAAAAGTAGCTATGATCTTGTAGGGCTATTGAAAATTAACATTTTTCTTTTCAAATGCTATGGACAAGCGTACAAAGAATTTTTGAATCATGAAAAAATGAGGTCTCCAAAATTTTCAAAATGTGCTCACTTTTAGAATTTTTAACCAAAATGGCTGACTAACAAACTTGGCATTTAGATTAGGACACTAAAAGAGTGTACTAAAGACCAATCTAATAGATTATTTTTTCCAAAAGTTATCGTGCTCACAGACAGACAGACAGAAGGACAAACACATTGGTGAAAATGATTTACTTGTCATACATAATTTTCTGATTCCTCTGTTTTTAGTTTTAATTATTTAAGAAATAACATTAAAGCATAAAAAATAACAAATTATTAATTAAATTTGTTGAAACCACAAGTTTAACAAGTTAAATTATTTTTTGAAACCACAAGAAATCACAAAAAGACAAAAGTTGTGATTATAATGTGCCCACGCAGCGGGCAGATTTTTTTGTTTTTTACTGTTAATGATATTTTTCATGATTAGAGCCAAAACTACGCATTCTATCAAAATGTGGTTCATAGTAAATTCAGAGATCTTTTTCAAGTGCGCAATTTTTTCTTCTCATCTTTTAACGTATTTTACATAGTTTAACCGAAAAGAGTAATTTTTTGATTTTTTATTATTTTGTATGCTGTCCAAATATGAAATTTTTATTTTTTTTTTAAATTCAAATAGTTGTCATGATAATCTTGTAAGGCATTAAAAATGAAACACTTTTCTTCTCTTGACTTTTTTTCATATCGTGCGTGATTCGGCCTAAAATGTTCATTTTCGTGTATTTTTTTGAATTTTTCAAACGCTATGAATCTGATAATTTTTTATTTTATGAAAAAAGTAATGAGGATAAATTGTTCAAATTTTTGAATACTATGGATAATCGTACAGAGAATTCTTGAATTTTTAAAAAAGTGATCTCAAAAATATTCAAAATGTGCCCACTTTTTGAATTTTTATCCAAAATGTCTGGCTAACCAACTTGACCTTTAGTTTAGGACACTTAACGAGTGTACCAAAGGGCAATCTAATAGATTAATTTTTCAAAAGTTATCGTGTTCACAGACAGATATACAGGCATATAGACATACAGAAATACAGGCACAGAGTCATACAACAATACATAAATACACACATACACACATACACACATACACGCACACATACATACATAGTTCAGGAGTTTTGTTGCAGAGCAACAAACTGTAAATCTTTAAAATTGAAGATTTTTTTATTTTAACAATTACAATTAAGATATGACAATCGTGTTGGAGGAAAATGACATAGATTAGATAAATTAAGACCTCATAGTGTTATAGATCATTTATTTTGAATAAATTCAACGTTTCGAGTTTTAGAATAGAAAATTTATATACTTATTATGATTTACGTTCAAACATTTTTTAAATTTAAAAGACTTATATTTTAAAATTTCACTTTTAATTTCTAAACTTATCAAAATTCAAAAATTCTTATTAATACGTTTTTAAAATTCAAGAGATTTATATTGTAACCCTTTAAAGTTGTAGCACTTGGCACTATAAGTCTTTAACATTTAAGAGGTGTAAAGTTTGACAATTTGCAATTAAAAAGTCTGCAAAATTCCAGTTTTACAATAAAAAATGGTGTAATTAAATATAGTTTTTAGTTTTGAAAACATACATACAAATAAAAATTATGCAATTTTCAGTTTAAGAAATTAAAAAGATGTTCAAAGTTTTATGATCTTAAACGATAAACATTAAAATTTTAACAAGTTGGAGAATTTTTATTTGTGAACATCTTCAAAAAGATTCCCTGTCTTTTAAAAAACTCTTTTACCATATATAATCCAACATCAACTGATTTTTTTTTTTTTGCTTTTTATTCCGATTTTCTTATTAATTTTCAAGTCTCATTTTAATTATCAAGAAATGGGCGCTTTTTAAAGAAAACCCTGTTCCTACTATTTTTGGGTATTCTCCTTCAGAATCTGATCTCATAATTTAAATATCTCCCCTAAGAAATTAAATATGACGGCTTTTGTCAAATGATATGACAATTTTGAGACAAAATTTGTTTCATGATTTTTTTTTCACGTTGAAATCACGAGAAGTTTTGGTTTTCATCATAAAAATCGTTGTCACTTGAAAATTAAAAAAAGTATAGGTGTGTGGTCGCCTCACTCAGATTCAACGAATATTGGTGAAAGTGGCTGTATATAGGTTTTCGGAAACGCTCAATCCGTATATAATCTCAGATTTTCGAAATTCAAGACGGCTGATCTAATATGGCGACCGAAATCTTGTAAAATGTTTCTAATTGGATGAAATTGCGCGAACATAGGTTTTTTGGTCGCTGAATCCGAATATAGTGCAAGATTTTCGAAATTCAAGATTGCTGATACAATATGGTGGGCTAAATTTTGAAAAATGTTTCGAACTGGATGAAATTGCGCATACATAGGATTTTGTAGTCGCTGAATCCGATTATAATGTTATATTTTCTAAATTAAAGATGGCGGAACCAATATGGGGGTCAAAATCATAAAAAATGTTAGGAACTGGATACAATTGTTCGTACACAGGTTTTCGAGGTCGCTAAATCTGAATCTAGTGTCATATTTTAAAAATTTTAAATGTCGTATCCAATATGGCGGCTAAAATTTTGAAAAATATTTGGAAGTGAATGAAACACATGATACTCACGATGGGGGATGGTTACTGCAATAATATACTATATAGTATTCGTTCCAAGAAATGGACATTGGTAGTTTTCGTTCGGATAATTCAAACCGCCATTGCGAATTCTGTTTTCATTTTCAGTGTTACCAGAGATGGGAAGAAAGTCCCGACTTACGATTTCGCAATATCGATTGCTAACAGTTACATGCAGAAGTGTAGCTTGAAACTAAATGGACCACGCGAGATTTCTCGTCAAAGCAAACAATCTCGGTGTTCAAACAGTTCAATAAAAACATACAATTTTTGTGACAACTGTCAATTATACTTCTGCAGTGCACGTATGAAGAAGAAACATAACCTGCAGGCAAGGGAACACATCTGAATCAAGCACCCCGACTAGTGGGATATAAGGGGATTTAATCAGAACAAGCACCCTGAATGGTGACAAGCAAGGGGACTCACTCAAAACAAGCACCTCGAAGGAGAAAAAATCTACCAATTCCACGTCTTTTTCTCTGGGTCGTGTTAAGAGTAAAATAAGAAAATATTTACCTCTTTGGAAAGTTTTATCTATTTAATAATCGGAATTCTAATATGTTGATTTGATGGTAGAGTCAAATTCAGTGACCTCAAAAACACGAAATGACCAACTTTATCAAGTTCGGGACCTTTTTTACTATTCCAGACCCCATATTGGAATCACAATCTTGGGTATTGAAAATTTGACAACCGATTCGGATTCAGCGACCTAAAAACCTTAGTACGGACAATTTTGATCCAGTTCCAAACATTTTTCAGAACTTTGGTCTCCATATTTTATCTACCATCCTTAATTTCAAAATTTGGATACTAGATTCGGTTTCAATGACCCCAAAAACCTACGTACAGTCACTTTCACCAATATGCGTTAAAATATGAGTGTAGCGTCTACACACCTAAACTTTTTAAAAATTTTCAGGTGAAATATCTCCATTTTAAAATTGATAACGACTGTTATGATGAAAACCATAAGTATATTGTGAAGCTGCCCAATTTCAATGTGAAAAAAAATCATGAAAAACATTTTTTCTCAAATATTCATATTTTTTTAAATAAAAGCCACCATATTTAATTTTCTAGAGAAGACATTTTAATTTTTAACTCAGATTCTGAAAGACCATTCCCTAAAAGAATACGGAACCAGGTTTTTGTTCGAAAGTTCAAAAAGTTATAGATTACTGAAAGCCAATTAAAATTAAAATTAAATTATAATAGCATGAAAGCCGAGGTAGGTATTTTAATATTTAGTTTTAATGTATCGTTATTAATTAAATTTTATAATACTTTAAATTGAAATGTGTATTTTAATTTCATAATTTGGTAACCAAAAGATGTGGCTTGTGATAAGATCACATAACGTGCTGTATTTGTTAGTTATTAATCAATTTTTTTAAACGATCTGATTTCAGAAGAAAGAGTTTTCTGTGACAAGAGATATCAGAGCATAAAAATGTCATCATTATTTCATAAATTATGAATGTGATAAAAGTTATTTACAGAAAATAAAATATTTTTCACCTTTTGCCCTTAATAGAATAAATCGAGTGGATTATCAATGGTGGCCTACAAATTCAAATAAGCGGTTCAACCCTGCATTCATACGGCCTGTATGCATTATAGAAAGAAGCTCTATAAGACAGTCTGTAGTCTTTATCGGTAGAATGTAAGAGAATGGAGTCGCGGTTACTAGTGAAATTCCGTTAGCTGTAATAGTCTCTGATTATATTTTTCATTCGAAACTAGTTTATTGTGAATGAAAGAGAACATTCTTGCTTTATTTGGAAACTTGAAAGGTGATAGTAATTTCTAAATTTCGACAGAATCCAATAACTCTCTGAATAAATTCAGACTTGAATTAATTTCAAAAGGTAAAGTGTAACATAGAAATATAATTTTCCGTTCAAACATTTTTCGGAACTTTTCGTATTTCATAGTTTTTTGTGGACAGGGTACGAATAGTCGGGGGTTTTCAGTACGAGTAGCGAAATCGGGAAAAGGGACTTTAGGTGCTTGAAAAGGGAATAAGAATATCACATTTTTAGAGAATATTTTATTTTTCTCAAATATCGGGTAAAAATCAACAAAACGGGAATTTTTCAAAAGAACCAAAAAAACATGCGGTAAAATCGAAATCACTATTTTTTAAAGATAAAACAAATGTCCACTCCCGGGGCAAGGTTTTTTTTAAATTGAGCTCAAAAGGGTTTGATCAAAAAAAGTTAGCCGGACAGTGACACTAACCTAAAATAGGACCAGGCTTAACTGCGGATTACGACAAAAAATTTAGTTTCTAGCTTAAAAATAAAATAAAATCGCGCTTGTGAGATATTACATTTTTTAATACGAGTAAATCAAATTTAATGTAAAGAGGTTACTCATCTGCAAAAAATCGATCGAGAATTTTGAGATTAAATTTCATGTTTTTTTCAAAATAAACTTCGGATGGGTATTGATAAAAGAATTTTATATTTTTGGAAAAAATAAAAACTTATGGCAATGCTGAATGAGAATAAAGAATATTAGACCTAAAACAATGAATCTGTTCCGAGAAAATAAAAATTCAAGACATGTTGTTTTTTTGTTACTAAAAATCCGAAAAACAATAACATTTTTTTCTCTAATCAAATCAAAATAATTTTAAAATATCAATATTGTAAGTTAAAAAAATGATGACTACATTAAAATTGTATTTCGAAAAATACATTTTTTATTATCATTAAAACATCTTTCGTCAAAAACCATAATAAGAGCAATTTATTATTTCTTTATTAAATCAATGTTTTAAGACATTCCATATAGAAGGTGGAAATGCATAAGGAGATTTTGCAATTTAAAAAAACTGAGAATAGTTTGTACATAATTTAGTACTGAATGTAGTGGACAACAGTGTAATTGAAAATAATTATCTAGACTCGAGAAAATTGAAATTGTAGTTCTTAATTTGATGTTAGAAAGAGCCTCTCTTCCTACTGTGGGCGACAATCGTTACTGCAATTATTTTTTTTTTCTAATTTTTTTTTAATTTATCTCCGTTGAAATTAGAATTATTGAATTTATTATCTTATCCTGTGTTACATTAAATCTTATTATTATTATTTTAAGCATTTGATTATATCCGGATAATAAAGAAAAAAAATTACTTGGAAAATGCAGGCCCTAAAATTCTTTGGTAGGAATGTGCATTCAAAATTTTCTGATTTTTGAACAGATAAACCCGATTTCTAAAATTTGGGACTTGACTCTTTAGGCATTAGAGTTAGAGAAGCTTTTTCAGAAACAAGTCAATGATTTTGCAAAAACGTTGTTCGATTTTGTTATTTTCTTCCCGCGCAAAGTTTTTTTTTAATCAATATTAATTAATTTTCTTTATAAATCACTATTACAAAAAAATTGAGTTTAGTGATATCTTAAATAAATAATCATTTTTTGAAAACTTGAAACATTTCTCATTTACGTATTAAAAAAAACTAATGTTTAATTTATAATTACGACGTAATAATTATGAGTCGAATTAATGAAACGCCTAAATTATAGACCATTTTGAACCAAAACATGTTATTTATCCTCATTGTGTGCCATAGACCTTGAAAATATAATAGAAAAAAAGGAAAAAATTTCAACATCTGCATCTGAATCTAAGTAAAAAAATAAAACCAGCAAATGTCGAAATTCTAGCCAATATATGTTTTAATACTCGCCGTCCTTGGAAATATTACCTCTTAACAAAAAAGATCTTTCTCCTTGAGGTTTCCCATCAACGATTTTTAGCAGCATCGTTAAAAAAGTTCTCACCAATAAAAAGTCAACACTAATAAAAGGAACTTTGTCTTTATATGTGTCTCAAGGAAGTCTTGAGACAAGACAATACATAACACCTTGTCAATATTTGTTCCCAGTAACCAGTGTAGAACGAAATTAGCAGGTTTTGTAATCGTGTTATTAGCAAGCCGCTCTAATTTTGTCATTATCTTACGGTGCGTCGCAAGTAGAAAGTCTCGTATTCCAAACTTAGGAATCCAAAATCAGGGCAGAAGTGGACCATTTACGAAAAAAATTTCATTTGCAACGAATGTGAAATTTTGTAATGACTATTCGAAATTTAAAACAATACGGATGCTGCATGGTGAATTGATTTCAATTGCAAAAATCTGGATACTTAAAAAATAAATATATTCTGAATCAAAACCATATACTAAGGGAATAGAAAAATCTTGTTAAATTACCCAATTAAAAGTGCACTAAAGAAACAGGGAGTGCTCGAGAAATCTAAAGATTTACGACAAACTGTCACTTGGAATGTTCAGTCCAACAACACAAAACAAAAAACAAAAGACGTGAAAACTAGAATTATTATACCAAACATTCCACTTTTAAGAAAACTAAAAGATTGAAAAGAAAAATTAAATGCTCAAGAAATATGAAAATATCACTTGAATTTTCCGATTCCTAGGCAAAATTAATTAATTTTAAAATGTTAACATAATAGCCAATTATATCGCTAAATAATCCACTAGTGTCAACTGACCGGGAAAACCGGGAATTAGTCTGAATTTTTTTAGCCGCAAATTTTTTAGATTTTTTTACTTTTGCAATAAACAGCGCTTCTTTTTGTGGAAAGCTCAAATATTTGATTGAGAACTCATCTGTTTTTGTAGGAAAATTCAACTGTTTTGATTAAAATTCGTCTTTTTAGATGGAAAATTCGTCCTTTTGAATTAAAAATTTGTCCTCTTGGATTACAAATTAATCTTTTGATAAAAAAAATCTTTATTGATCAAAAATTCAAGTACTTTTATTCTTAAATTAGTCCTTTTTACAGAAAATTCATACTTTGTGGATTGGAAATTCAGCTTTTGGTAGGAAAGACATATTTTCTAATTGAATTTGCATCTTCTTTAATCGTGAGTAAATACATAAAGAGTTGCATTGCAGAACAAGATAATCAACAAAAAAGGAATTTTTCAGAAGAGCGAAATAACATTATATTGAATTGAAATCACTATTTAAATATCAAACAAAAAATCACCCCAAGGCTAAAGCTTATCTGAATTGTGGCCAAGAAGTATGATTAAAAAAGTTATCCAGTTCCAAGAAATAGAATGCCGAAGTTTAAAATCTGAAAGTGACAGGAACATAAATTTTTGTAAGAGGCTTGGTTGTGGCTGACAGTAAAAAGTGCAGTTTTTAGTTTCAACAAAAAATATAAGCTCCATTCCGAAATATTTTGTTATTAAATTTAACAAATGACTTTCATTATAAAGAGTTGACCAATTCCGAAGTAAATCATTCAAGAATTTAGTGGTTCACATTTAATGGATTTTGAAAACCTTCTTTGGATAGAAACTAAACATCTATTTCTAAATTTAAAAAGAAATAAAAACTGACTCTCAAAATATGGGAAGGCTGAATAAGAATAAAAAAAGTTCACCAAATAAAAATGATATTGTTCGGAAAAAATAAAGATTTATTGTCACGACACCTCCATTTAACAGACGATTTTTCACTAAAAGGTCTCTAAAAAAAGAAGAACGTTATATGTTTATTTATAAACAAACGGTAATAATTTTAAAAATATCGCTTTTTATTTCAAAGCAAAAAGTTAGGTGAAAAAAAACCTTATAAAAGTTGCTTTTTGTAGAAAATGAAGATTTAAGATTTCAGGTAAAAATTTGATTGGTACTTTGATGCTGAAAAAAGTGGCAAATACTTTTATTTAAGGGCTTTTTCAAAGGAAAAAGGATTTTCAAAAAATTAGTAGGTTAGGAAATTAAAACAAAAGAAGTGCAGAGAATCAGTTATCTGATTTTGAATTAAGAATATTTTCATTACTAGAAAAAATGAGAACTAGTTCTGTGTATTCATATTTTAATGGAAAATTCACCCTTTGTTGATTGAAAATTCATATTATGGTAGAAAAGGTTTTTTTTGTAATTCAACTTTTTTGTTGAAAAATCATTTATATATTTTGCTTGAAAATTCCTATTTGATTAAACATTTAATGATTTCTTGTAAAATCAACTATTTAACAAAAAATAACTTTCTGGCTAAAAATTAAATGGTTTTATTGAAAAATCGTCCTTATGGATAGAAAATTCATGTTTTGTTAGGAAATTCATAATTTTTAGTTAAATATTTCTTTCTTAGTTTAAATTTAACGGTATTTTAAACGACTTGTCTTTTTCGTTTGAAAATTCCAGTATTTATGATAAAATTCAACTTTTGATGTCTTGAATTCGTCTCTAAGATATCGACTTCTGGCTGCGTCTCGAAACTGAGTCGAGACATAAGCCTTCGCCTTACTTTTATGGTCACGACAGGTAAAGCCGCGATTACTACTTTCAAGTCGAGCCTTGTCTTGGCTAAGACGAGGTTTACTTGTCTCAAGACGAGCCTTCTCTTGGCTCGGATGGTCGACGTAAACTTTTCTCAGTACGAATCTTTTTCTACTCCGAAATGAAATTAAAATTGATGAATAAAAAACTTGTAATTATTAAATGAGTTATTTTTAATTAGAAAATTTAGAATCTGTGGCTCTGAGCGAGTATCACTCTTAAAAATTTTCTTTAAAAAAATTAAAATTGTAACTTTCTAGAAGGATCTTGGAGTATATTGTTAGAGTATATATGTGTTAGTCATAAAAATTAGACTCAAAAGATAAATTTATGTCTTCAAGGCACAGAAACTTGTCTTTAAGACAACAATTGAAGTCTGGCTCCGTCTCAAAACTGTGACATGCTCAAGTCGAACTTTTCGACTTCAGCATTACACTTGGGTTGTTCAGAGTAAATTCATTTTAATTCAAAATGATGTTAACATTATATTTTTGATCAATAATTTATCTCTTTTTGAAAAAAAATTTTCCTATTCAGTTGAACATTTCTTTTTAATTAAACTTTTTTTTAAACTATTTGGTTGAAAATTCGTCTTTTTAAATCACAGAAAAAACAGAAGATAAACTTTACACCGATTTCCGTTGAATGATTCGCTGCAAAAAAAATTAACTTTACAGGATAAACTTTAACCAAATATCGGTTAAACTTTCTTCTGTTTTTCCATGACAACGCATGTGTTTTGAAAAACGCGAAGTTGTCTGAATAAAACTTTATCCCTCTAAAAAATATCCTGCAACAAATTTTATCATTACTTGATTCTGTGATAGAAAATTCATACATTTGGATTGAAAATTCATCTAATTTTGTTAAAAACTCAACTGTCTTCTAAAAACTTCGTCTTTTTGGCCTGATAATTCAACTATTTGATTAAAAATTCAACTAGCTTTCTCTTGGTAGCTTGAACCTTCATCTATTTGGCCAAAAAGAACTTTTTTAATTCAGCTCTTTTGCTTGAAAGTTCAAATATTTAATTGAAAATGAACTTTTTGCAGGAAATTCATGCTTTCGGGTTTAAAAGTCGAATCTTTTTCAAAAACGTTCGACTTTTTAGCTAGAAAACTTAACTCTCGTCCAAAATTAATTTTTTTTTAAGATTCTACTATTTTTCTGAAAATGCAATCTATTTCTACTTAAAATCTTATGGATATGGTTCCTGAATTATTATTACTCAAAGAAACTTACTTCCTTTATAAGTCTTCTCTTTTAGTGAAAAATCACCCTGTTTATCCTGTTTTGAGATGATTTTTGGCTGTGAAATCTGAAATCACTTTTACAATAATTTACATTATTATTTCACATTGCGGTTGTTAAATATTGAATTATCTTGCGAATATATATGATGAAGTCATTAGTCTTGAATAATTATTTATATCAATACTTAAAAGTCAACCGGGGAAATGTAATTTTTGTCCAGGAAAACAGGGAAATAGCCTGGAATTTTTTCAACTCAATTCACGGACGAACTTTGCAATTAAAATTTAGCAACAGCGCATTGACTATAATTCAGCATGTTTTAATTGAATTGCATTTCATCAGACTTGTCGATTAACCATTTTATGTCGTAATTACATCTATTCGATTTCAATTGAATCTTCTCTTTTTCAGGGATGAATTGGGAAGGTCATCAAATTAGGTAACCGAGGACGTCGTAATGTTTTGAAGGTATCTCGGTGAAAATGGAAGGGGAATCTGAAAAAGAGAAGGGGTTGTCATAACATTGGGTAAGCGAATGACCAGTGAAAGTGTAACACTCGGATGACCTAAAAAAGCTAATGATCCCTTTCATGCGAAAACAACAGATCAGCTGAGATGTCAGGGTTATGCCGAGATTGAGCCAAGAAAAGCAAAAGAGTGTGGTTCAGAATTCCAAGAAATGGTAGGAGGAATCCCCGTAGAGGTAACGACCGATGGATCACTATCACACCGCGAGGAACACCAGTTCGCGACTAGCATCATCCATGGGTAGAAGGAAAGACCCTAAGGAAAAAAGCCATCGATTCAATCGATGCAATTTCGAAAATTAATGGATGGAGGATTACGTGGAATTTTAAATTTTTGATGGAGGTTCCATATCTGAAGAAGAAGAAAGAATGCATTTTGGGGTGGTTGAAAGGTTGAAAAGATCCTTGAGAGCCGAATTTCGGTGACAGGGGATGTTGACAGCTCTTAGTGGGAGTGCAAAGTGCGAGTGTGTTCAATGTGTCAAAACAAGCGAATTGTGGCAATCCCACGTGATTGCAAACAGGTGGATTTTATCCGAAATTCTGCTGGATCTAGTGAACTTTCTGTCATCCTACTGATGATCATTCTTCTATCTGGGATTGAAGGTACGAAGTTTGATGGTTTTCATGATTTGATGATTTTGCACGGCTAGCTTGAACTGACTTTGACTGAAAAGTGTTTGCCCATATCAGTTTTTTCTTAAATATGTTTTGGCGATACCTCCCGGGTATTTAAGTCATAAATATACAAAATAGTGACTTCCCTTTTTAAGAAATCTTAATATTTATTTGTTTGTAGTGGTTATTGAGTATATTTTCTTTAAAATCCTTGGAAATTTTATGTTTATTAGCATAAACTAGGGTGGCCAAAGAACTTCATTTTCAAAATTCCTTGACTTTTCCCTGACCAATTTTTCATTTCCCTGACCATCAATACTCAAAGACCAAAATTTTAATATATAATTTTTAATATAAATTTTTAAAATAAAATTTCAAATTATAATTTAAAATCATTAAAACAATTTCAGATTAAATTTTGGAAATTTCAGAATTATTTATTTCAATCTAAAAAGATCAGTTTTTTATCGTAAAAAATGTACTTTTCATTCAAAAGGACGAATTTTCTCTCCAAATAGACACATTTTCAACAAAATAGTTGAATTTTCCAAAACGTAATTAAATTTTAAACAACATATTTGAATTTGTAACCAAATATTCAAATCTATAACCCAAAAAGATAAATTGGGAACAAATAATTTTATTTGTAAGAGAAATGTTAATTTGCAGGTAAGAAAGATGAATTTACAACTAAATAGTTTAATTTTTCACAAAAAAATTAATTTTTACCCAAGAAGTAGCAATTATAGCCAAATAGTTAAACTTTGAAAGCAAAAGACATGAATTGTCAAAGAAAAATATAATATTTGATATTTCAACAAACAAAAAGAAACGAATTTTTAATCAAAAATTCAATTTTTAACAAAATAGTTGAATTTTTAAACGAATAGCTAAATTTACAATCTAGAAAGATGAATTCTTAAAAATAATATAATAGTGAATATTTTAACCAAAAAACATGAAAATTCTATCAAAAGAGATGAATGTTAAAACAAAAAAGTCAAATTTTCAACAAAATACATAAACTTTTAAGTCGACTGTTCAATTTTTGACTAAAGAATTGAATTATTAACAAAATATTTAAATTCCCAACAAAATAGCTAAATATACAACCTAGGAAGATGAATTCTTAACAAAAAATATAATAGTGAATATTTCTACAAAAATGTAAAATTTCTATAAAAAGAGCTGAAATTAAAACCAAAAAGATAAATTTGTCAAAAAGAAGATTAATTTTCTACCATAAAAGTTTAAAAAAATTACTTTAAAAAAACGAATGATCAACAAAAGTATTTTTTTATTTTTCAATTAAAGAGGTAAACGGGGATCGCTTCGCTTGCAAGTTTTTAGCGCACCTAGGGCATGCGACCGTTGGTTCTTGTGCTCCGCGCTCGATTATATATTTATCTTGTGCTTCGCAATCGATAATATATTTATCTTGGGCTTCGCGCTCGATAATGTATTTACCTCGCGCTACGCTTTCGATCTTTATATATTCCCCACGCTTGTGGACAGACTTTGAAAACTATAATTCAAAGCGTCGACAACAGTAATTTAGTGATTGTGAATTCTCTTTTGTTAAAGCACCTTCGGCTTTAGCGAACACCTTGTCATCACACATCTCGTGCTTTGCACTCGAGTTTGTCCCTAGAATTTTATATCATTTACATAAATGTAAATATATTATTACAGTTCATAACATGCATTGCTATTAAAACGGACGTAGTTTCATTATCTCGTTAAACAAATTTTTTGTTGTGAAACATTTTATTGCAACTTCTATCGCTTTTTCATAAACTGAATTTGCTCATTTCCAACTTTATTTTTACGATTTAAACGTTACACATACGGTCAATACAGCAGCCTTACCGTTTTTTAACTTCTTAATTATATCCCTAACCTCCGTGACACGGACTTTCGCAATTGAGTTTTCTATCGCATCGTGTTCTATATCACAGATGTAGTGCCCCATTGCTTCATCTCCTAATAATTCACTAAAAGAATCTCTCAAAGCGTCTAAGATGAAGAGTAGTTACAACAGCAGTTCCTCGAAGCTTTGATTATTGAGGGGGGGGGGGGGATTAGTTTCAACCGAGAGTCGTAGCTGGTTGATATTTTATATTGAGAAAATCGCCAACCTTCAGCAGCGCTGAGTTAGATGGAAGTTTATTTGATCACTCTTTCCCATTCCCGGTCCTCCTTTAGGTACGAAACTAAAAACATGTACATATCTTCATTTATTTTGAAAAAAACATTTACCTATTTGAGAATCTTTGAGATACTGTGAAATATTTGGACGAAGAAGTAAGGTAAACCGACCATTAGTGGCACAACGTAAAAGGTATGTCCAATACTGGGACAATAATAAATATCGTCGAGTATCTTCTCTATTCCAACATTAGTGATAAAAGTAAAAATTTTGCAGTATTTTTAAAGTTTTTTTGAATTTATTACCACTATTTATTTTTGTTTTGACAAGTTATACATTTAGTAAAAAATAATTTCAAAACTATCCGCATAACTTTTATAGCCTTATGTTATGGAAATTCCCTACACTAATAGAAACAGTAATGTTTTGGCATATTATTAATATGTTTAAGAATAAAATCCCTAACTTTTATAGTGATATCATCCAACAAGTTATGAATATTTAATGTCCCGAATTTAGACAAATTCTTGACGAAGTTGCCTAAACCGGGACAAGCTGTCACTGACTGTCTCAGTTTCGGACACTTCAACGTGTTTTTAATTAAATTTCACAGTTTTGTGTTAGTGGCATATTAAAAACATTGTTTAAAAGATCCACACTTGCTGTTCAATTGATTATTTATTCTAATAAAGTTTTTCGCAGTAGTTTATTGAAACCTCCAATTCTATCCTCAAATTTTGCGAATTTTACCAATTTTTGGTAAGTACTTTAAAAGTAACTCATAAATTTAATTTTTTAATAAAAATGAGTGAATATGCATTAAAATTTAATATTAAGTATTATAAATATTAGTGAAATTAATATTATCTATTTACTTTTTTAAATAAATTGAGTAAATTAACTTTTCCGTTAAAAATTTATATTTTCGAATTAAAAATATAACTGTTTTGAAGAAAACTCTTATTTTTAAATTGAAAATTCAACAGTTTGGTTGATTTTTTTTTCTTTCTTGACTGAAAAATCTTTTTTAATCATTAATATTTAAACTGTTTTGTTGAAAAAAAAATCCAACTGTGATTGAAAATCAATCTGTTTAGGTTGAGACTTTAATAGTTTTATTCAAAAATCCTTTTTTTTATTAATTTAACTGCTTTCAATTTGAAATTAAAATATTTTTTGGTAGAAATATCAACTGTTATTTTTTTTTTATCAGAATTCACCTTTTTTGGTTTACCTAATACTGTAATTTTCTAATAAATTGTTGAATATTAAAATCGAAAAGACTAATTTTCTACCAAAAAATGAATTCTAATCAAAAAATATAATCGCTGATATTTCAACCAAAAATGTTTTTATTATAAATTAAAAACAATTATATTCATTGAAAAAAATGCGATTCATTAAAAAACCAAATGAATTTTCACACAAAACAGTTCGACGTCTAACCAAAACAGATAAAAATGCTATCAAAAGAGATTATTTGTCAACCAAATAAGATTTTTCATTAAAACAAGACAAAATATTTTTTACCAAACAGTTGCATTTTTGCTAAAAAATATGAAATTTATAATTAAAAAGATAAATTGTCGAACGAAAAAGACGAATTTTCAACCAAATAGTTAAAATATTAAATTAATTCAATTTAATAATAACTTTCTATTTTGTTAAGAATTATGTTAACATGTTGATATAAATTTTATTACAAAATAAAAAAAAAATCCTTATGATTTATAACAATTGATTCTTGATTTTTAATGTATTCTATAATTGTAAGTTATTTGGACCATTTTATTTTGATAAACCGCATTGGATTTTCCTTGTCCCAGTATTGGTTTATTTTGTGTCCTACTCAGGGATACACCCCAAAATTCTTGTCACACAAAGGGGCGATCTGATTAGCTAAAAAAAATATCCTTTTATATTAATTAACTATAAAATAATAATGTATTTTCTGTTCTAATCGATCAAATAATGTATTGTGTTTATGTGGGTTATTTTTTCGTAGCTGTCCCAATAATGGTCAATTTACCTTATCATTTTTGATTTTCCATTATTTTTTATACCCCCAAAATTTGAATTTTGGATTTTTCAAGAAAATTCAAAAAGTTTTTATGGTAATCTTGTAGGGCCTTTAAAAAGCAATAATTGTCTTCTCTTGACTTTTTTTTATATCGTGCGTTATTTGGCAAAACCAGTTCATTTTCGTGTGTTTCTTGGAATTTTGTAAATGCTATAACTCTGTTGATAGTTTTTTTTATTAATTTACTTTTACGCCTCAGCTTATTTTTAATATTAATATTCTTGAATATTTGTCATTATTGTTTTACGCACGTATTTCCCCTTCGGCCTATCCGTAGTTTTATCGTTTCGTCTCGCCTACAACCTTAAGCCCTTTATACTCTAGGAGCTGGGTGTAATCCTGTGTGCCATTCTAGGTCCGCAGGATTTTTTTACCGTTTTTTTTTTAAAGCATATTTCTAGCAAGGTAGGACAGAACGCGCATATTCATGGAATTCGTGGAATTTAAAAATTCATGGAATTCGTGCAATTCAAGGAATTCCTGCAATTCAATGAATTTATGGAATTCAAGGAATTCATGCAATACAATGAATTCATGGCATTCAAGGAGTTCATGCAATTTAAAGAACGTAGTGGCCAGCCTGCCGGAGCTGGCAACATTGTCAGTTGTCGATGCCGGCAAGATTGCATATTGCCGGCTTTTTTCTTTTCTTTCACATTTTTTTTTTCAAATTGTATACTGATATATGTTGATGCGCTGATTACAAACCTGGGCATTAAAACACCTGCAAATATAATTTTCAGTGTTAAAACTTTAAAACATTACGTTTTTTATTCACGAAATTTATATACACTATACGTACCGACAAAAAGCATATTTCAAGCATACGAAAGGGACTTTTACGCATTTTAGAGTAAGACCATGTAATTGAGGAGTTATGTTGATAGCTTTTGGCTTTTGGCACGTTTAACGAAACGTTCTATGTATAAATCACACTTCATCGTCGATTTTCGACTCAAGAATTACTATTGACGTCTCGTGGGGGGTGTAAATGCACCTCTGTGACTGGTCACAGAAATAATTTTGGTCGCACTCCTACCCCTTCTGACATCTTGTGGGAGGCGGGAAGGCACTCCTGTGTCTAGTCGCAGAAATAATGTAAGGTCGCACCCCTGCCTCTTTTCCAACGCCACGTGGGGGTGGAAAGGCACCTCTGTGACTGGACACAAAAATAATGTAAGGTCGCACCTCTACCCCTTTTCGAACGCTTTGTGGGGACAGACAGGCACCCCTGTGACTAATAAAAGAAATAATTTAAGGTCGCAACTCTACCCCTTTTCCAACGCTACATGGGGGCGGGAAGGCACCCCTGTGACTAATCAAAGGAATAATTTAAAGTCGCACCCCTACCCCTTTTTCAACGCCACGTAGTGGCGGAAAGGCACCTCTGTGACTGGTCACGAAAATAATGTATTGTCGCATCCCTACCCCTTTTCCAACGCCTTGTGGAGGTGGGTAGGCACCCCTGTTACTGGTCCGAGAAATAACGTAAGGTCGTATCTCTACCCTTTTTTCAATGCCTCGTGGGGGCGGGAAGGCACCCCTGTGACTAATTAAAGGAATAATTTAAGGTCGCACCTTACTCCTTTTCCAACGCCACGTGGGGGCGGGAAGGCACCCCTGTGACTGGTCACAGAAGTAATGTAAGGTCGCACCCCTACCCCTTTTCCAACGCTACTTGGGGGCGGGAAGGCACCCCTGTGACTAATCAAAGGAATAATTGAGGGTCGCACCCTACCCCCTTTTCAACGCCACGTGGGGGCGGGAAGGAACCCCTGTTAGTGGTCACAGAAATAATGTGTGGTCGCATCCCTACCCCTTTTTCAACGCCACGTAAAGGCGGAAAGGCACCCTAATGACTGGTCAAAGAAATAATTTAAGGTCGCATGTAGACTGCACATTTAAGGAATTGATAGAATTCGTGGAAATCACGGAATCCAAGGAATTCATGGAATTCAAATTTTCAAATTTTCAAATGGTACCGACCATTTTTTTACCGGTACCGGCTTTGTATACACAACCTTTTTTTATTTAATTTCATGTACGAAGAGAAACGTCCTCTATCCTTTTTTGATTCAATCAATTGTTAACAGAAAAAATAAAAAAGTACTTTGAAAAGTGAGGAAAAATAAAAATAAAGTGAAAATTTTATGATAAAAGTGATTGATATCGAGAAAACATCGATTAAAGAAATGAAAAAATTCAGAGCCAGAATAGAATGGTGGTTTCTTTGTAGGAAGCAATTTTATCAATAAATTTCCGGAGATACAAGATACCCTTTTTTGGGTCTTCTTCAACTTTCATTAAGAAAATTTATTCTAATGTTTATATTTAACAAGTTAATAAGCACTTCTTTATGTACACATATTGACGTGCTGTACATTTAGAAATTTTTAATAAAATCTTCTGAAAATGGTTTACATGGATAAAGGAAGTCTTAATTAAAAAATTAGCGTCAGCTGGTTTAAAATCAAATAATAACTCATTATGCTGTATACAATAATAAACTAAGTCTCGTTAGTGCTGTGATAAAGGAACAGATCACGGCGGCGGTATGCGGCTTTGACGTTGAATAAGTATGTAAAGAAAAAATGATCGGTTAATGAAAGAGGTATCATTTTAAAGGTGCAAATGTTATACGTTAATGAAGTGAAAAGTAATATTCCAGAAAATTATTTGTAGCTTACAGATCTGAAAATCTGGTAAAAAGAAAGGAAATTTGATAGCTTTTAAAAACAGTGAACTTTGAAGCATAGTTTTTTATTGAAAAAATAATAGAAAAAGTCTGAAAAAATTCATTGTGGCACATTAAACATTTTCAAATAGATTTCCGTCGATAAATTTGCAAAATATAAATAATTGTTCGTTTTTTGTGAATAAATATGCGACCTCACTATCTTCAGTCCTAATAAAGATAATGAAGTTATTTAAATTGGAGAGCTTTAAATTGGAGACCTCCGTTCTTCTCCCGTCTACTATTTTTCTAACCCATCGAATTTCATTATTTCTCCCAATATTTGCGATTTCCAAAATCTCTTCTTCTCTCAAGCTCTCTAACTCCGCTCTTCCTTGCGTTCTATTCGATTCTATTAAAGAGGGCTGTGTACATGGGCTTTTGGAGACATGTCGTCTAGGTGTAATTTCTCCGAAAGTATTGGCAAAAATATGACTTACGTGGTATGTCTGAATTAGGAAAATAACGAGCAACGTCTATGTTTAATCAAAAGTGAAATAATGTTTATTATATTAAAAATATGATTGGTCAAAGTTACCCTACTTTTGATGGCCGATTTCTTGGCTTGTAATGATTATTTCGAAAATTGTATATAAACATGAACGCAGATAAAGTCTTGCTGAAATGATTAACATCTATAAAAGAATTATTGCTGTTAAATAAACACTAAAAAACATGCTTAAACGAAAAGCATTTTTGGGTTATATTTAAGGAAAGTAACTACCGATCCTAGCGACGAAATGCTAGAGAGAGCGTTAGGCACGCCCACGCTGTTGTACTCAATACAATGCATACCCTTTACCTCACCCCGGAAAGTTGCTGGGCCCATAAGGTCACTATACGTACGCAAACTGGAATTCACATCTGGCACGATTTCCCAAGAAAACCTTCTTGGATTAATTTCTGAATTTTCTCTTTAGCCACCAATGAAATGAACGAAATTTTAAAGTTCCCAAGAAATATGCTAAAAATACTACTCTGACGTTCAACGGATTTGGGCGTCTTTAAAAACCTTATTAGATAATGTTAAATATTTTGAAATATTTTAAAACCTCGTACTTCCTGTAAAATCGTTTCATATCTTCAGAAATTCTGGAACATTGTTTACCCTTAAGTAACGCAAAAGCTTCAAAATTACATAAAAGTAATAAAATTAATACAAAAAATGCCTTCGAATGTTTTCAAATCACGTAAACTACTTCCAAGTAAAAAGCTGATGAAAATGTCTTTGAAGTTTATAAAATACCTGAAAATCTTGAAAATTTCTTCAAATTATTGTAATCTCTTTTAAAGTTCTCGGATTTTTAAAATATGTTTAAGACTTCAAGATAATTCAAAAATAGGTATAGACATGAAATGGATTGTGATTAACCCACGAATTAATGAATAGAATAAATTTGACTAATGTTATTTTTTACATCATCCTTATGTAAAATATATTGTTTCTTTTTGAAGTAAACTTTATTTTACGACTACTGTTTCAACTGATAATCAGCTCGTTCACCTGACTCACGGCAATTTATGTCCGATTGAATTAAATATAAAAATTTCAAACTGCACATTTCATTTGTTAAAATGTACTAAGGACATTTTTGGAGGTACCTTTTTCGAACCACCCTATTATGTATAGAATTGATTATTCATAATTTTAGTATAAATAAATTCTATAAATTTTAAACAATTCGCCAGCCTAACACACCAATGTTTTACAAATAAAATGTTAATTACAACAAATTACGCTTTGTGATGATTATTTCTAAAATTTAAAAAATTAATAGGCTAGATCCTTTATGAAAAACGTACGAAAACGATCGCCGGTAGTTTGCCAGTACAGAACCAGTACAAGGCAGAATTGTGAAGCGTTACCAGCCAGTACTGGCCGCGTATAGATGCCCAATACTGCAACTCCGGCAATCTGTGCTAGGCTAGCACTGCTAGCACAAATTTTAATAATTGATATTGATATTAAAAACATACTTGCTCAAAGTTACCCTACTTTTGAAGAATAATTTCACGGTTTGCAAAGATTATTTAACAATGAAAAAAATAAGATTCTTATATTAAAAACGTCTTTTTCTAGTAGAATGAGAAATTGCAATCCAAATTTGTATTTTATATCAAGTATATTTCGAATTTATCTGCACCATATGTTTCGATCAGACGAAAATTAAAAAAGAGCATTTCCAACCCCTCAAACTTTATTTCGACTCTTTACGGTTAGTTAATGAAAAACTATTGTTTAATGAAAAACTATAGTTGTGTGGTATGCTTGGATTCGTAAAAAAAGTCAGGAACCCGGCAATAAGCGTTAAACTCTGAAAAATTAAGAATTTTTATTCCTATGAATATGCGATTTTTTCTCCGTCTAAACATCCCCCAATGGGAACAGAAAAAATGAGAATTCTATTCCTCTCAATCGACTTAGTAAAATTTAAGGAAAGCATTTATTTAACCTATGTTTTATTATTAAATATTTCTAAAACTTATAAATTCAAAAATATTCAAATTTATATTTATTTACATTTCAATATTTCATCTAAACGTCTTGAAAAATGCATCAAAGAAATCTATTTAAATGTATGAATTAAAATAATTTTAACTCTAGAGAGGCGGACTTGAATTGATAAAATTAAACTTTCAAAACTTATATCCCACATGAAGGAATTAAAACAGTTTATTACACATATTTTGTGAGAGTAATAGAAGGAATGAAATAATCTCAAAATACTAACACTTTTAGGAAATAGAAGACATATCTGTGAGGTAATCTGTCGGTACAATTACAAGAAAGAAAACAAGTTCTCTTTTGTGGAATAGGAACCAATGCGGCTGAGATTCAAAATATTGACCGATTTTTATCAACCTTTTTTTGATTTGCTCAGAGTAATATAACGATTCTAATGCAGTATATTAAAATTGTATTAATGAATATTGTATAAAATTCGGATTTATCTCCGCCGTGTCTAATCTCAAACAATGGGAAGGTCTTGCGAGGCCAAAAACCGTCCACTCGACAAACTACGACCCGCCGCAAGGGTAGCGGTTTCCAAACAATGCCTGACCCAAGGTGACGGTCCCTTGATGATGACTTTCTCCCAGGCAATTTTTTTCAAACTTTTTTTACTACGCACCCTTTTTTTCTGAAAATATTCCAACTATGATTGGCTGTCAAAATTTTTTTTGTCACTAACAAGCTCCACCCTTTTGGGCGTGCTTATCATATTTCTGTCTCTCTCGCACACTCAACTCAGAGTTCCCACGCTAGTACACAGCCCTCTTAAAATATACTAATTTTATATTCTACAAGTTGTGTTTTATTTATATGATAAAATTACCTATTAAAAATTCCCAAATGCTCGTCTTAAACTAAACGCGAGATAGAACATGTTCCTTCATTAGCCGGATTTCTGAACAATTTTCACTGCGTGTGCTTAAAACGGTCGAACTCTGAAAGCATGTCGTGTGAAAAATCCTTGTGCCTTTGTTCCATCGTGATGAAAACAGAGTGCAAACCCCAACATAGTGCATTAGAAAAAATTTGTCCGTGACAACGGGAGTGTTATCGATACCTAGATCGTAGTACTTGAATTAGTGTTTCGTAAACATTGAACATTAAAAAATTCTAAAAATTCTGTTAATTGAAGTGAATACTTCAACATCATCCATTGAGTTAGATCATCGTACTCCAGATTTCCTATCAATAACGGAATCTGGTACAGTCGTCATCGTAGTCATCATCGTAGTCGTCACCGTGGTCATCGCAGTTGCAATCATTTCAGCTATCGTTATTCTCGATCGTCATCAAAGGTCAGTGAGTTTTTGTACCACCGATTCCTTCTCAACACATCCTCTCATTATGTATTTCTCTGTCTGCTCTTGTTAGTTATTTTTCGATTATTTCAAAATGACAAGTGATAATGAAGTTTCCGCGGAAGCTCGGGAAGCAGCTCTCGAAGCCTTTTAGAAAGCAGATAAAATAAAGCTCCCCAAAGCCCAGCGTTAAAATGCAAAACGCACGTTAACCACATGTGAAACGTTTCTCAACAAATGGTCTTGGCTATCTCCAGATGAACAATTCTGGCCCCAGGAAAAGATTTGTCTGAGCAAAATTCCAGAAATGCGCGAAACGTGTGCACCTCATGTTAGTATGAAAATCGATGTCTCTAGCGGGAATTTATTAGAAAAATATAGTTCCAATAAAAAACTTCAGCATGTAATTGCCTACATTTTTCGCTTCGCTCATAACACCAAAAAGAAAAAAAATAACTGGATCTATTGATAAAGGTGAAATTAATCTCGCGGATCGTGCAGTCGTGAAGCTGGTGCAAAAAGCTGAATTTTTCAAAGAAATTAAGGCACTAAAAATAATAAACTTCTTGATAGTCAAAGTAGACTTATTTCCTTGTATACTTTTTTCGATAGTTACGGAATTTTCAGGGTAGGTGGTCGACTCTTTAACTTTTTATTGCGAGAAGAACAAAAGCATCCCGTCTTATTACCCCCTAGTCACCACATCATACGTCTTCTTATTCATGAAGAACATTTAAGACTTAAACACGCTGGTACTCAAGCCACTTTATATTCGACTCGCGAAAATTCTTGGCCTATCAATGGTCGCAATGTAACACGACAAGTGATTCGTCAATGTGTTCCATGCTTTCGTGCGAAACCCAAAGGCGCTAAAAATCTCATGGGCAACCTTCCTCTAGAACGTGTTTCCTTTTCTCGTCTGTTTCATGATATCGGCGTCGACTACTGTGGTGCTTTCAACATCAAGAAAAAACGCTTCCGGAAGCTAAACAAAATAAAGTTTTATGTGGCGATTTATATTTGCATGTCGACAAAATCTGTCCATCTCGAATTAGTCAGCGATTTAACAACAGCGGCTTCCATTGCCAGTTTGAAGCGAATCTTTTCTAGGAGAGGAAAAATGTCAGACAATACATTCCGACAACACGACAAATTTTCTTGGTGCTAATTATAAGCTTGATGAGCTCAATAATCTGCTTATTTCGACCAAGAACAACAAAAAGGTTCAACCATATCTAGCGAAGGAAAAAATTACATGGCACTTCATCCCTCCCAGATCGCCACATTTTGGTAGCATTTGGGAAGCCGCTGTGAGATCCTTCAAGCACCACCTTTTGAGATCAGTTGGTGGTGACACATTGCTAACATTCGAGCAGTTAGAAACCTTCATATTTCAAACTGAAGCTATATTAAATTCTCGTTCCATCTCACCTCTTTTTTCCGATCCTAATGACATTCGTCCTCTGACACCCGGTCATTTCCTTATCGGTGGTCCATTGACGTGCTTCCCTCAGATTGGCTTTCATGACACAGCTTAAAATCGCCCATCAGCTTAGCAGCATGCTCAGAAAATAAGACAGAATTTCTGGGCTCTATGGCAAAAAGAATATCTTAATCAATTGATTGTTCGCAGCAAGTGGCAGCCCACCTCCAACCACTGCATCAAGGTTGGAACTTTGGTTCTCATCCAAGAAGACAATCTTCCACCATTAAAATGATCAATAGGCCGCATCATCGACGTCCAGCCAGGAGCAGATGGTGTAATCAGGGTAGTTACCTTGAGAAAGAGCACATTTTACACATTTCTAATACCTTCTCTGATGATAATGTAAAAAATAAGTGTTTAACAAAATTTCAAGGTAATCGTCCCAGTAATAGCGACCTTCCAGTAATCGGGAGGCCAGGTTTCTCACATTTAATTTAATTTTCATGAATGCAATTTCTATTTCATATTATAAAGTGCTTAAAATAAGTGGGTATTATCATCAAACGTTAATTCCAACATAAATTTTTTAACAATATATTCAAATTATAACAAAGTTTCACGATTACTGGGACAGTCAGGATTACTGAGTCACTCACCTTATAACTCTTACCCAAGTAATCGATTTTTCAACTAAATTGTCAGTTTAAACAAAAAAAACACGAAGAATCACGATTTTTCAACCAAATAATTATATTGACAGTAGGGATTTGCATAAAACTCTCTAATATTAATTTAATGGTAGTGTCTATTCGAACAGACACAAACCACGCCCCCTTCCATTTTTCCAGCTGACCGGATGTTTGGACTCTGCCTAAAATATTTAATTACTATAGGATCTAATAATTAGTAAACTGTGTTTTCAGAATTTCGTAGCCCCGGACAAGAAACCGTTTTAATTTCGTTCGGATCTCCGGACGTTTGTCCGCAGTATGACACAATATGGACATAGGGCCCAAATTTGGAATGAGGACTAAAAATTGAAATAGGGCCCAAACTTGGTATATACCTGAAATTGAAATATGGCCCAAATTTAGCATGGGTCAAAATTAGAAATATAGCCCAAAATTAGATAAGGGTCCATTATAGACATATGGCAATATAGATTAATGTTAGCTAATGAAAAACTACTCAATGAATATTAATTTCACTTAAAAATGATAATAAACTAAAAAAATTGATAATGAAATCACTAAAGTCATGAAAATATTTTACCTCACCTTTTTCAGTTTTAAGGGCATGTGACACAGCTAAATACCTATATTACCGACGACAGTTTTTCAGTTCACTGAATGTTTTTTTGAACCTAAGAACTTTTTTTGTGAATAAAAT
>NC_046661.1:109030524-109031943 GCF_010883055.1 Belonocnema kinseyi | reverse complement strand
ATAAAATATTTGTTATCATTCTCTTGAAATAAATGTGTTTTTTTCTTGAAAAAATACCGGTTTCATA
The DNA here is from genome assembly GCF_010883055.1 of Belonocnema kinseyi. Taxonomy (NCBI): domain Eukaryota; kingdom Metazoa; phylum Arthropoda; class Insecta; order Hymenoptera; family Cynipidae; genus Belonocnema; species Belonocnema kinseyi. The sequence goes on along the minus strand of NC_046661.1, from coordinate 109,031,876 downwards.
TGTATACACCTGGTATATATATATATATATATATTTTTTTTTAAAAATGAATTTATACGCTTAAGAATCTTTAAAATCCTGTGAAATTGATGAATAAAGAAATGAAATTTTTGGATTTTTCATTATTTGTTATGCTGTAAAAATGTGAATTTTCGATTTTTCATGAAAATTAAAAAAGTTGTTATAATAATCTTGTAGCTGTTTACTTATTTCATTTCGAGCGTAATTTGACTTAAAATGTTCATTTTCGTATGTTTTTAGAATTTTGTAAATGCTATAACTCTGGTAATTTTGGGTATTATGAAAAAAGTCATCAGGATAAATTGTTCAAATTTTTGAATAATACGAATATCCGTACATAGAATTTTTGAATCTTGAAGAAAGTGGTCTCAACAATATTCAAAATGCGTTCATTTTTGAATTTTTATCCAAAATGGCTGGCTAACTAACTTGACCTTTAGTTTAGGACAATAAAAGAGTGTTCCAAAGGCCAATAAGTCAATCAGTGAAATTGATTTTCGACCAAAAAAGACGAACTTTTATTAAAACCCATTAGTTTTGAACAGGATAGTTACATTTTTAACCAAAAGGATTCATTTTTTACCAAAAAAAGACGACTTTTGACAAAGGACATTAATTTTGTATTAAAAATGATAAATTTTTCACCAAAAATTAAATATTAAAATCTTCATTTAAAAAAATTTATTTTCTAATCAGAGATGGAACGAATTTTGAAAAAATATTTGAATTTTTACATTAATTCTGACCAAAAATATAGATTTTTATTTTAATATTTTAAAACTTTTTTGCGGTTTTGTCTCAGAGTGACACCTTTTTTTGAAAAACTATCCCTAACTTGTCTGTTTCAACATATTTTTCCCAAATTAATCGGATCACCAGAGGCATCAACAATGCTTTTCGCTTACCTTTCACGGATTTTTGACATTAAATTAATAATTTAAAAATCGCGCCCGTGTTAAACCTAAATTAATGCCATATTTTTCGGCTCACGTGACATAAGATTTCTCAAAACATTAAACTCAAAAATTCATTTTTTTGGAAGTTATAAATAAAAAAGTAGTTTTTCTTCTCGAGTAATCGTGACCGGTCACGAAGACTAGGACGACTTTGTCGAAATTTTATTCCCATATTTTATTACAAATAATACCTTAATTAATTTAAAAAAGCGTGAAAAGAAATCGGAGATTCAACTTGTTACTGTGAGCAGTAGTCGTAATATAAATTAGTGCTTAAGGGCATGTGACACAGCTAAATACCTATATTACCGATCACAGTTTTTCAGTTCACTGAATGTTCTTTTGAATTTTAGAACTTTTTTTGTGAATAAAATA
>NC_046661.1:109028231-109030424 GCF_010883055.1 Belonocnema kinseyi | reverse complement strand
TTAAATATTGTAGTTACTTTTCTATTATGTTAGATAATAAATGTTATGAATTATCAAAATTTCGTGTTAAGATTAATTTTATATTTTAATATAAAGATGGTACAGAGAACAGAAAAAATAATCGCTGGCTTAGCTCGTGTGTTGGGTTTATAGTAAATTTAAATAAAAGAAAAATTTTCATTGAAACAAGAAAAAACATTTTTTGGAGCCAAAGAAATTTCTTTCTTTAAATGAAAAGAAATTCCTTTAGATTAAAGAAGCTTCTTTTGACTAAGAGCTAATAAATAATTTTCTTTGAATCAAAGATCATTTTTGCTGGATGTATATATTCCGAGTCAGTAAAGTTGTAGGTATGTGGGTTACTTATCTCGTACACATCGTTCTGCTATATGATAAAAGTCGCGTTAATGTGCCTCTTACTTCTCTGAGAATAGCGTTAATTAAATAGTTCGTTAGCACCAAGAATTGTTTTCACTAAAGGTCGGAGTTTATTTTTTCATTTAATTTTCACCCTGAGAGTCTAGAAATTTATTTATTTACGCTTGGTCATTTCGCTTGAAAGTTATGCGAGAAATTATAATTAGAGAGAATATTACAAAGATTAGAAAATGTTATTAAAGTTAAGGAAAAATAGGTTGATAAAAGCAAAATGACCAGGAGAGAAATGCTCAGAATTAGAATAACTATTTTGTGACTCATTTGGATCAAGGTTTATTGCGAATCAGAGCCACTGTGAAGTTAGCTGATGAGCTCAGCTCGGCTCTCACATGGATATGGAACACCCCGGTTATATCAGCGGCAAGTGCACGTACCCTCAAATCCACTTCCTGTATATTGCTTTTTACGTTTTGAAATTAAAGTGCAATTCTATTTCAATATTTACATTTTCAGGAACTTTTTTTACATAGGTACACATTTTAAATTATCAGATATTTGCAAGATTTTAATTTTTATAATTTTAAGTTTCTAGATGAAAAGATTAGAAAACCTTTAAAGGGACTATGCATGCGTTACGCACAATTTTTTTCTGAAATTTAGAATCAAATCCCCACCCCTGCTCCTTCTCTTTGCTAGGGAAACTATAAAAAATGTAATATTTGATATTTTAAATCAAAAACAGTTTAATTTAAAAAAAAATAACGATTAAAAAAAAGAGTTGAATCCTCAACCCAAACAGATTCATTTAAAACCAAAAAGTTGTACTTCAAAATAAAAAATGTAAATTTCTACCAAAAAATACAAATTTTCATAAAAATACATACATATTCAACAAGACCGTTACATTTTCAAATATAAGCAGGATTAATTTTCGACAGAAAAGGACGATTTTTCAACAAAACGCATGAATTTTCTTCTAAAAGTGATACATTTTCAAACAAAAATGAGAAGAGACAGTAAAGTTTTCAGATAAGAAAACTCGTTTTCTAACCAAAAATAAAACGTATATTCAAGAAAATTGTGAAATTTTCATTCACAGAAATGAATTTTCAACAACGTAGTTACACTTTCAACCAAGTAGTTTAATTTTCTACCGGATAATTTTTAATCAAAACAGATTAATTTTTCACCAGAGCTACATTTCTAACCAAAAAAGATTAAATTTCTGCACAAAGAAATTAATTTTCGAACTTAAAATGACGAATTTTCAAGAAGAGTTTAAATTTTAATATAAAAAGATTTTTCAGTCAATAAAAAAATAGTAATTTAAAATGTTGTATTTCCAAGCCAAATAAACGAGCTTTCTATAAAAAGTTGAATTTTTACCAAGAAGATTAATTTTCTACTAAAAAGACGGATTGTCGACAAATTACATAAATTTTCAACCAGATAGTTGTATTTTTATTGCTGAATAGATGAACTTCGCTCGCAAGTTTGAGCGCGCCTACGGTACGCGTAGCTGGTTCTCGCGCTTCGCGCTCGATAATATATTTATCTCGCGCTACGCACTCGGTCTTTTTGTACAGACTTTTGAAAACTAAAGGTCAAAGGATCGACAACAGTAATTTGGTGATTGTGAATTCTTTCAGGGTCACCTTGAAATTGTATATCATTCCCATAAATGTATATTATTATAATTCATAACATGCATTGGTATTGTGCTGAGAAGGTCACCAACCTTCAGCAGCTTTGTGTTTGATTGGAGTGTATTTGGTCTCATTTTCACATTCCCGACCCTCCTTCAGGTGCGAGACC
>NC_046661.1:109015898-109028131 GCF_010883055.1 Belonocnema kinseyi | reverse complement strand
TAATTTTTGACTTCAAATAATAGCATAACCTATTATTGTTCAAATAGTGTGAATATTCTTTGAAATCTGATGGTTTTTTATTATCAATGTCAATTTTGGACGATAAAAACTAACATAAAATACATGTTTGAGTTTTGTGAATCTACTCTTACACCTAATATTTTTGGTTTAAAATCACCGATTTCCGATTAACGTTAACTTAATCGTTGAAAAATGATGAACCTTTTAAAATCTGATCATTTTTGTTGCAAAAAAATGCTAACCGAAAAAAACTAACAAAACCAAAAACATCATTTGTTTTAAAAATTTCAATCTTTGAAATCTCGATTTTTCAATCAAAATTTCAATTTCCAAGGAAAAACTAAAACACAGTTCGAGATTCTTCAAGCTTAATCATTAAGACTTATGATTTTTTTACACCCATTTTAGTTGACAAATGCCAACATAAATTAATTTGTTGAAAAATTGTAAATATTCTTTGAAATCTAATAATCTTTCATCAATGATGATACGAATAAGTTTCGGCGTAAAACACTATGACACTATGAAAAATGTTATAATATACATATCCTGGAACTGATCAAACATTGCAAATCTTGATAAAAAGAGATATTTCAGGCTCCAATCGTTTGAAAAACTACGAACTTTGCTGACGTTTCGGGAACATTGCAGTTCACAAAACGTCTGCAAAATTCGAATTTTTTTTACACGAATGGAACCGAAATATCTCTTTTTATTGAAATGAATCATCGTGAAAGCATTAAATCTATTATTGCAAATCTTGTTGAAATTGTTAAAACTTGTAATTTTTTTGCATTCTCATCAGAGAAGGTACGAGTATTAGATTTCTATAAAATTAGACCCCCCCCCCCCCCCCCCCCCCCCCCCCCCTAGCCCAGTTTTTATCAAATGACTACGTTTTGAGACAAAAAAGAACGTTGCTTTTTGAAATCTCTACAAGATTATTATAAAAACTTTTTAATTTTTAATGAAAAATCGAAAATTCAAATTTTGATACGAAGAAAAAATTAATTTATCCGTCAAGCTAGAAACAAACATTAAAATTTTGGATAAACGACACAAGCTACGTCCGAGAAAAGAATGAAACAAAAGTTGTTTACTCTAAAAAGAGCTAAAAATTTGTTATAAACAATTTTTTTACAGGATGCGTAGTTATTATTTTATTCGCAAAAAGAACATTAAAAATTAAAAACTTTAAATCCTAGACAAACGACGGAAGCTATTATTTTATTCGTAAAAAATAACATTTTTGGTGAAACGTGCAGTTTTGGTTATGTGAAACGGTAACTTCCTCCAAACAGTTTCAGCAAAACCACTCGCAAAATAATGCATTCATTCAAATTTTGTTTTTTGCATTGTTAACAGTAAATCGAAATCTATTGCGGGCTGCTCTTCAAAATTAATTTACTTCATTTTTTTAAAATTTTCATTAACAAAATCTTAGATTATCTTCTTTCGAAATCAAATTATATCAGAAACTACACTTTTAGTATTTAATAAATAAAATGGAAGTGATTATTGAGCAATTTATCTCTTGGTAGATTTAGGTAAAAAAAGTTGTTTTTTCTACCAAAACACTAGAAAAATAATGAAAAATTTGCACTTTTGTTTATTTAATGTTGATTGATATACTTTTATATTCGACGGGCTTCTCTCGAAATTAAATTATATTCGAAACTACACTTTTAATATAAATAAAATAAAAGTGATTATTAATCAATTTATCTTTCCGTAGATTTCGGTAAAAAAGTGTTTTTTTTCTACCAAAACACTTGAAAAATAATGCAAAATTTGAACTTTTGTTTATTTTATGTTGATTGATATACTTTTATATTTGGCGGGCTTCTCTCGAAACTATATTATATTTGAAACTACACTTTTAATATCAATAAAATAAAAGTGATTATTAATCAATTTATCTTTCCGTAGATTTCGGTAAAAAAGTGTTTTTTTTCTACCAAAACACTCGAAAAATAATGCAAAGTTTGAACTTTTGTTAATTAAAATTTTTTTTGAATTCCAGGAATTAGAAAATTGACGACAATTTAAAATTCTCCAATTTAAAAATTCCTAAATAATAAAACTGACTATACAGCTTATGATATTACTGAATTTGAAAAAGAAGCACAATATAAAATTTACGTGATATAATTTCTGAAATAACAAAATATCCGATACTGTAATTTTCTAATTGCTACATTTTCTATTTGGAATATTTTATTTTTGTAGAATTTTCATTCGTCCTTCTGAGCGGATTACGTTTTGGGATTATAGGTGCTGAATGAAATTGCTTGACCGCGCCACGCCCCAAAGACCCGAACAGTGGCCCAAATATGACAATTTGTTCCAAAACAGCCTAGCCTTAGACTTAGACTTAGAGCAGTGGTCGGCAAACTTTTTGCTTGATTTTCAGGTATGGTCAGGCTCCACCCGAATTAATTTTTTCTACTACTTTTCGGTCTATTCATGTACCTTAGTCACTTAGTCACTTAGTGTATGTGAGCTTACTCCAGCAATGGTCTTTTGGCCACAGACATGTCAAAGTAAGGAAATTTTTAAACTTTTAATTTTTCAACTAACGATTTGAAAATAGCATTATCAGCATCTACGAATTTTTCCGATTTCAATGATATATTACTTGCCTTGAAAAGTTAATAAAAGTTTGTTTTTTCGGATTTTGAAAATGCTCTAACTCTGATAATTTTCTTTTTATAGAAAAAAGTCAGAGAGAAACATTGTTTGAGTTTCTGAGTATTATGAATAACCGTATATGGAATTTTGAAATTTTGAAAAAAATTGGTTTCAAAAAGTTTGGATACGATCAAATTTTGAATTTTCAACTTTTTGATTGAATTTAAAAAGTTATTATGACTACCTTGTAGGGCTTCCAAAAATCAACGTTTTTCTTTTCTTGACTTTTTTTCATAGCATACGTTGATTGGCTTGAAATGTGCACTTTATTTCATTTTTTTTAGATTTTGAAAATGCCCTAACTCTGATCATTTTCTTTTTATAGAAAAAAGTCATAAGGATAAATTGTTTGAGTTTCTGAGTACTATGAATAACTGTTCATAGAATTTTGAAATCTTGAAAAAATTTGGTTTCAAACATTTTGAAAACGTGCTCACATTTTGAATTTTGAACCAAAATAGCTGGGTTACGAACTTGTTCTTTCTTTTTGGACCTTAAAACAGTGTGCTAAAGCAGAATCCAATCTAATAAATTTTTCGAAAGTTATCGTGCCTCCAGAATACAGACTACAGACAGACAGACAAACACCTTCGTAAAAATCGTTTTTTCTGACTCAGTGGGTCTCAAAACGTGGATATTTGATGAAAACCGACAAAGTGAAATTTTACATAAAACCAATACCTTCTTATTAGAATGAGAATGTAAAAATACCATTACATAGGAAATTGCTCTCACTTCAATTATATGAATAGCAACACATTATTAAATTGAACAAAATTTAATTAAATTGTCGAGTTGAAGGAATAGAAGCTTTCAAATATTTTAAATTTTAGCTTTACGATTTTTCACCGTGATAAATTGCAAAATTACCAAAAAAACATGTTTTGTTCATAAAATCAGATTTTGAGGGCGCATAGAAAATTTATAAACACAATTTTATTAATTTATTTTTTTTTCTTATTGCATGCGAATACATTATTTGATATTTCACGCGCAAATTGTGTAGACGAGATATTTGTCAATTTGCTATATTTCCCTTCAGCTGAGCAGGTAAGCCGAGAAACATGGTTTGATAAAAATGGTTAAATATGGTCTGTCTCTCTCGTTGCTAAGTTTCTCTTTCTAACAGGTCAAAAATTTTACCAACCGAATCCTACCAATTTTGGGGTATGAGGTTGTCTTCATACTTGCCAGGGGGCACTAGACTGTATTTCTGATTTTCTTATAGATGTCACTGCAGTCATTGCCGGGCTCAGCCAAACCTACCGTTTTGTATAAGAGCAGTTTCGGGGGTTGCCTCGCCTTGAGACTAAATCAGGCTGTGGAAGCGTAAACAGTTTATTGGAAACTGGTGGCGACACATTGTTGATACCTTCGCACACTGCCATGCGGCTGTGAAACTATGTGGGCCAGCAGTTCTCGGAAAGATTAAATTAGTCGATCCTATATAGGCGTTCTTGTGTCAGTGCTCTCTGAGTAGGGAGACCACCTGTCCGGATTTCCCCGGACATGTTCTCATTTCAGGGCTTATGTGAGTTATGCTACAGGATTTTTACTTTGTCGGAGTTTTTGTCCGGATTTTTCAAATCGTAAATTTTTAAATTTTAATCAAATTTTGGACCTATTTTACAAAATGTTCTCATTCAATACCATCTAACGATTTCTTCGTCAATTTATAAGATAAAGTACTATTAAACATTCCTGCTGTGCGAAAAATATAAATGTGTGCATTTGTGATATTGATTAGAATGCATCAGGGTTAAAAAATAAATATATACAATGGAAAACGTTGCTAAAATTTAGTAAAACAATCAATTGGAAAAATGCGATTAAAAATATCTTTTTTATTCAATCCTTTGTATTCCACTATGCTCTACATTTTCCTGTTTTCCAACTATTTTGTTTTACTCTGTACCCTTTTTTAAACTTTTATGACCTACTTTGTCCTATTTTTTCAACAAATTTTGGTCCTACTTTGTATTACAACTGGAAGATCTTTTATGATTAAAAATACCATTTTCCTAACAAAAAAAAGATAATCTAAAATTTTTAAAAGATTCTGAATCTGCTTCAAAATAAACATTTTATTTGTTTTAAAATACTAATATTTAGCGTAAAACACTAATATAACCTTAAATTGTTGAAATTTGAGAATCATCTTTGAAAACTGATTTTAAAAAAATTAAAACTACCAATTTCCGACCAGAAACACTGACACAATACAAAATTTAATCTTCAACTAAAAAACTCAATTTTTAACAAAGTAATTTAACTTTTAACTCAGTAATTAAATATTCAGCCAACAAATAATGAATATAATAGTTGATAATTAAACTAAAAATATTTTTATGTTTAAATAATAGTGATTTGAATGCACCCAAAAAGACAGATTTTCAAAAAAATAGTTGAATTCTTAGCCACAAAATATTTTCATTTTTAAACCAAACATTTGCAATTTTAATTTAAAAAAGAGGAAATTTTTCCAAAAGAGATGAATTTTTAAACCTAAAAGACGAATTTAAAAAAAAAAGAGTTGAATTGCTATAAAAAAAAATATTTGTCAGTCTAGAACCTAAAAAATGTAGGCAAATTATAATTTGAAGGAACAAAAATTTTTGATACAAAATAAAAATTTCTAAATACTAATTATGTTACAATAATATTTTTTCATTTTCTTTGAGATCATATTAATATAATTTTCCTGAGTTACTCGATAAAATTCAAAAAGATTTTAAAGATTTTCGATACGTCGAAAAAATATCTAAAAAATGTCTAAGAATTTATATTTTTATTTTACAAGAGCTTACATTTCAAAAAATGTATGTAGTATAGAAGATATTGAAGAGTTTTTGACGATTAAACAAAATTTAAAAATATTTTTAAATGTTGGGAAATCTTGAAAAATTTTCAGATATTTGTAGTCTTCAAAATTCCGAAAATTTCTAAATATCGAAATATCGAATTATTCCTAAAATTGTTAAAAAATCTTCCTTATTCATTTTTGGCATTATTTCAATCTTTTGTAATATTTATAATCTTTTTAATTATTTTTTTGGAATTAATTTAAAAGAATAAATAATCCCTTTAAATATTAACAGGATCTTAAAAAATCATTTCATTATCTTAAAATATTTCAAAATCTTTTAAAAACTTCAAAATTTTATATCGCAAACTTAAAAAATCTCTTTTTTTCAAGTTTTTGAAATGTTTTTTAGTTTTTGAAATAATTTAAAAACTTTAAAATGTCTTTTAAATTTTTTTAATTTTTCCTAAAATTGTGAAAAAATTCTGCAAAACTGCCTTTAAATCTTCTAGATTCTTATTTGATTATTTTATACATATATATTTTGGACATATATTTATTTATTTCTTGAAACCTTTTAAAATTCTTAGAAAGCTTCAAAGCTTTTGATCGAAATCTTCAAAAATCAACATTTCATTTTACAGTAAATTATTTTTGTATCCTTTCAAAACTTTTAAATATCAAAATCTTAAAGAATCTACATTTTGTTTAAAATTGGTCGGTACCAATAATTTTTTTGTTATTCTAAATTTTTGTCCATCATTTAATTTTTCTCGTCTCTTTGAATATGTAAATAAATTAAAAAATTATAGTCTGCTAATAAAATATTAAGAAAAGAATTATTTTCCGAAATTAAAAAATAATTAAAATTTTATCTTTCATTAATTAATATTTTTGGAAAAAATCAGAAATATTTTTTTCTTGAACAGAATTACTGAGTTGGAAAATTTGATTTACAAAATTTATGGTGCAAAAAATTATTGGTCATAATTGATAGATAAATATGTACACATAACCTTATTTATTTATAATAAAAGCATTATTATTAATGAATCATTTACAATTTTAATTTTTACTTTTAAAAATCAATTTTTATAATTAAAATTCCTCATTTGAAAATTGTGACTAACAAGTGAAGAAAAATCAAAAGAACAAACTGAAAACAGCTGTATGCAACCAATCAGGTAGTCAAAAACAATGAGTACGATATTTTCGATTATTACGTCCCACCTTTTATTGCAGCATTTTCTTCAATTTAAAGTTACTTTTTCTTAAATGAAAAACATTAGGTGAAAGAAACGTTTTCTTTCATTCAAGTTAATATTTTTTTGGGTGTCAAATCACGAAAATATTATTTTTTCTATTCACAATCAAGAACGCGATGCCTCTTAGGGAAGATTAAAAAAGAGACTTCGCACATTTTATTTTATACGTAATAGTTGATGATTTATTCAGGGCATAAAATCGAAAAGTGTCGTTCGAAAATTAACTTTATTTTCTAAGCAAACAATTTCCAGATATCTGACCTAATATTTTTTAATGAATTACAATGTACTTCAAAGTTTATTCAGTATATTATTTTTTAGTCTATAAATTATCGAAATGCCTATTCATTTATCACATGCTTACGTTCTTTCTCCATTTTCTCGTTTTTCCACTTTTGATGGCAAACTGAATTATTAGATCCCAATATGAAACTCCTGACATTTTTGGTTCCAAGTTCAATCTTTTCGACTGAAACGTCTAATATTAAATTTTTTGTTAAGCATTCATCTATTTGGTTAAAAATTCATCTTTTTGGCTTGAAAATTTCACAATTACGTTGACATTTTTTGTCTTTCTTGACTAAAAATTTTTGTGTACAAAAGTTAACTCTTGTTAAAAAGTTGTCTTTCTGGTTTGAAAATGCATCTCTTTTTGTAAAATTTCATCTTTTTGGTCAAAAATGCAATTTTCCGGTTAAAAATTAAACTGTTTCTTTTCAAAATTAACATTTATTATACTGGAAAATTTAACAATATGGTAGTCAGTCATTCTAGAGAAAATAGTAGCATACCGATAAACGCAGTACCCCAACGGTCTAGCTGTAACAGCGTCACGTTGCGCAACATTACGGCACAGTCCTGATTGTTTACGTTCGAAGACTTTTGATTTAAGCCAAGGTCAGAATCAAAACAGTGCTCAAATCGAAAGTCTAGTGTGTTCTATTTTTTGTCATCAATTCATCTTTTTTGGTTAAAAATGCAACTACTTGGTTGAAACTACAAGTACTTTATTAATTCATCAGAAACAGTAAGGTTTTACCCCCCCCCCCCCCCCCCCCCCCCCCATCATATCCTAAATATTCCTACGGTTTTTTTGATGACGCATAAATAAATTCACACAAAAATGTTTACGAAAATTGTGCATGGTCCTTGATGCTATTCAAACTTATAATTCTAATTATTAAAAATAAAAATACAAATGTTAAATTAAAATTTCAGTCTCTATTTTTATAATTAATTGTTTGGCGTGGGTAAAGTTACGATGGAGGAGAAACTATGATATTCAAAAAGGACAAAGAGTTTTCACTTATGAATGCATATAAAAGTTAATGTGACCATGACCAGTGACGTTAATTGGATCTCTTAAGTGGTAGAAGGGTACTCGGTCGTGAACCTTTGCCACCTTAGAATAAGAATATCCCCAGGAGGAAAAGAAAGTGTCGCGAATTAGCACACTTAAACGTACGCTGAAAAGTTCTTGAAGAATAAAGACAAACTTTAGAAATAGCGAGTCTATAGGTCTGTTATAGATAATTATGTATATCAGCACAGGTTTAAAATTAGATTACATTTCTTTGCCGACACAAACTTGAGAAAGATAAAGGTACTTTAGATTTTTTTCTGTCTTTACTATATTGAAATACTAGTGCTATTTATAATTTGTTATAACTATAGCTCCAATTAATATTATAAAAAATTCTTATTGTCTAAGAAAATGTAAAAAAGTAGGATAGTTACAGGTGTCTAAATTTTTGTTTTCAATATAAAATTAAAGAGCACTAAAATCTGAATGTCATTACTTAGGAAATTTTTTTAAATAGGTTTAAATATTTTATTTTTATCGTCAAAAAGTATCCTTTTTAATTTTTTCGCGGGCAACTAAGTCATAACAGAAGGAATTGCTTTTTCTTGCACTCCCGCTGATCTTAATCTTATTCCATCAACGACAGTACGTTATCAGTGACTTTGGTGTCGACGAGTGATTGTAGAAACCCCTTGTCCATCTCTACCTAGCCCCAAAAATTACTCTTAAGTGTAAAGTCGCCTTTTCCAGCGCCCTAAGTTCCAAAAATCGCCGTTAAATGTAAAATCCTCTTTTCAAGCTCTCAACAGCACCAAAGAAGACTAAAGGGTTAAATCCCCTTTCTCAGCTTTCCCAAAAAACTGGGGTAGCCAACTCGGTCTAATGCCCAGCCTGAAAATTTCTGGGATAGTAGACTAAGCTTACCCGAACAATCTCATAAAACCCAGAGTCTCCGGGTGAAACCCTGAGTGTTGGCAGCCCCATCAAAAACCCTATCTACCTGTAAGATCCCCTTGTCAGATCTGACAATCATCCCTGAGTGTAAAATCGCCATTCCCAGCCCTCCTTAGCCCTGAGTCACCCATAAGTATAAAAATCCTTTTTTCACCCCTCCCCAGCTCTAAAAATCAGCCCTGAGTGTCAGATCACCTTGCCCAGCTTTCCTCAGTGGGCACAAAATTTGGCGACGTCTTTACGACGTCGTTACGATATCTTTACGACAACTTTACGACATCCTATGTCCATGCCGTTTCGGTGTCTTAACGATATCGTAAAGACATCGTCAGATCATACGACTTATTTACGATATCGTAAAGACACCTTAACGACACGGACATAGAATGTCGTAAAGTTGTCGCAAAGATGTCGTAACGATGTCGTGAAGACGTCGCCAAATTTTGTGCCTACTGGGTCCCCAGCTCAAAAAATCACTCCTAAGCATGAAATTCGCTTGCTCAGCTCTCCCTAGCCAAAAAATTAAACGCAAGTATAAAATCCCCTTGCACAGGTCTCCCCAACCCCGAAAACCACCCCTAATCATGAAATACCCTTTCTCAGTTCTCCCCTGCCGCAAAAATCACAAATGTCCAGCTCTTTTTAGCCCTGAAAATCATCCTTACGTGTAACATTCCCTGACTTCAACTGGCCCTAGCCCCAAAAATCGCGCATAAGTATAAATTACCATTGTCTAGCGTTTCCAAACACCAACGATCGCGACTAACTGTAAAAACCCCTTGTCCAGCTTTACCCAGCCTCAAACATTAATCCTAAGTGTGAAATCGCCTCTTTAAGTTCTCCCAACCCCAAAAATCACCCCTAAAAAGTAAAATCTCCTCGTAAGGGTCCTGCAGCACTAGAAACCACCCCTAAGTGTAAAATCCCATTTCCTAGCCCTCCCTAGCCCCAAAAATCGCTCTAAAGTGTAAAGTACCTATATTCAACTCTTGTAAGTTCCAAAAATACCATCTAACTGTAAAATCCCCTTGCCAGCCCCGAAAATCTTCCCTGAGTATAAAATTACCCTTTTCCAGTCCTCCTTAGCCCGAAAAATCACCCATAAATATAAAAACCTTTTTCATACCCTTCACCAGTCCTTAAAATCACCCCTGAGTGAAAGATCTCCTTGCACAGCGCATAGTCCCAAAAATCATTCCTAAAAATAAAATCCCCTTGCCCAGGTCTCCTCAACCACAAAAATCAGCCCTATCCAACTCTTTTCAGCCCTGAAAATCATCCCTTAGTATAAAATGCCCTTTTATAACTCCCCACAGCTAAAAATTACTATTAGGTGTAACATTCCCTTGTACAGCTCTTCCCAGCCCCAAAAATCACGAAAAGTATAAAATACCCTTATCTAGCGCTGCCTGATATGCAAAAATGCTCCTAAATGTAAAAACCCCTTGTCCAGGTCTACTCAGCCCCAAAAATTAGCCTTAAGTGTAAATCACCTTTTCCAGCAGGAAACCTGGGCACTAAAAAATCACCCTTAAATGTAGAAGCCCCTTGTCTAGCTTCCTGAACCCCGAAAATTATCACTAAGTGCAAAATCCTTTCTTCAGCTCTGCACAGCCCCAACAATAACCCATGAATTTCAAATTTTTCTTTTTCAGCTATCTCCGGCCCCAAAGATCAAGTGTAAAATCCACCTGTCCCCCTCCAACAGACATGCTATGTAACAATAAAAAAATGCGAAGCCCCCTTGTCGACCTGAAAAAGTTTTTATAGTGTATGAACTTTATAGGTTAATTTAAATAATGAAAAATTATTATTTATATTAAATCAATTTTATAAAAAAAACATATTTTTCTCAGCTAACTTTTTATATACTTTTTATATAGTTAAGCGAATAGACAATATTTTTAAAAGATTTTCATAGGTTTCTTGAACTGAACACAATACCTTTTTGTACTTCAGAGTGCTCGAGACCTCCGTTTTATTCATTATTATTATTGAATACATTATTCAGATAACCTTAAATTTCTCATAAATCTAAACTTTGTAGACTTTATTTAAAACGGCAAAAAAGACTGATTCATCCAATTATGAACATAGGTTCCCCGAAAAAAAAGTTTCGAGACATCAGTCGAAAATGCCAACATTCTCTTTTTAATAATTATATACTTAATGAGAATTCTTTAAATATTTTAGACTTACCTGCCTTAATATTTTAAACTTGAAATTTAGAAACGCTTTTAAAGTTTTATGAATCTTTTCACTACTCCATTGTCAGAATTGATAAAAGTTTGAAAGAGTCAAAAGATAATGAAAGTTTATGCCGTGTACGATAACTTGTTTCGATTCGAGACGCGGAAGTAAAGCACACCTCATTTTTCCAGATCATGACAAAGCGCGTGCAAACCGCGGAACCAGATGAGCGCACTGAGAATAGGAAAGCGAGAATTGTTCGGGCAACCAGTCTCGTGGAAATAATCCGGCTGTACTGCCTCAGCAAATAATGGACGAACGAAAAAATAAGTAAAAGCATCCCCTTGTTGTTATATCGACACGTAAACCAAAAAATGTTCATTTGCCAACCATCATCAGTTAAGAGAGCCTTTGCGAATTTCTTCTGTTTGTATTCCACTGTGCTCCGAAAATTAAATTATTCTCGAAATAAATCTAAGTTTCAAATTTAATGAATCAATTTAAATTCATTAAAATATTTAAATACTATGAACTTTTTAGAAGTTTTTGAAATTTACGAAGTTTTAGAGTATCTAACAATTTCTGGTATTTTACGGTAGTTTATTGTAAATTATGGTAGTTCATTGTAACTTACCGCTTTGAGTTGGTCCAGCCTGTCAAACAATTTGTTAAGGCGACTATTTTTGACGTCATTTTTCACTCCCTAGGTACCATGAAGTATAAATTTAACCCGCTCCATAGGCATTAAAAAATTCTGAAATCATGCATGCCTAATTAAAAATAGTTATTGATAAAATCCTTGCATCCTGGGTTCCTTTCACGCAAAATTCTACCATTATTTTTTAGAAAAAACGAGGGGGTCTTTGTTATTCTAAAAACTATTTAATTACGAGTTCATTTTTTATTTTAAACCTAAAATAATTCACTTTTAGCAACTGGGTACAACGAAAATTGTTTAACTTTGGTTCAAATTATTAAGCAAAGGCGGGTCTAGCCCCCCCCCCCC
>NC_046661.1:109012637-109015798 GCF_010883055.1 Belonocnema kinseyi | reverse complement strand
TCATTGGAACGTGTGGGCAATATCGTGCATTCAGTTTTGGGCATGAAGAAGCTCTGCGCGCGATGGGTGCCGCGTTTGCTCACAGTGGACCAAAAACGAATATATTATCAATTAATACTGAAATCTTTAAACTGGTTTATATTTACTTGTGCCTTCAATTCTAGGGTTAAATTTTGTTACTATTTTTATCCTAGAGAATTAAATTTTTTATAAAAGAATGACTTTTATTAAAGGAAAATTGATTCCTTATGTTACAATTAAACTGATTACGACTGGTTAAAAAATAAAATTAATTATCATATATTATTTCTTACTTCTGCCGTGATTTGAGAAAACACTGTTAACTGCACATTTTTTTATAGAAATGATTGTTTCCGAGAAACTTCGCAAAATGAAAGTGACAGAAGTCTATTACCCCATGAGGAGTTGGTAAAGGGGTAGGGATGTGATCTTACATTATTTCTATGACCAGTTACAGGGGCGCCTTGCCGCCCCCATGGGGTGTTAGAGGAGGGGCAGGGATAATCAAATCCAAAACAAAATATGCTCCTCAAAATAATCCAACCTTCTCGCGGTGAAGAGCGTGAATAGGCAATAAGTCGAAATTAATGGATTTACGACTGATTTTCTGGGAAAATATCATTCCTATAAAAAAATGCTTGCAACAAAAAATGTGTATTTCAATGATATCTACAGCTTTTATTTGAAACATTTTTTTCAATGTTGTCATATTAGCTGAGATAAACTTAAAAACCTATGATTTTTATGGTTTTTTAATGATTTCACCATGAAAACCAATTTTGAGCTATTTTTCACTATCATATTCGTAATTAGCGCGTCAAAATACATAAGTATAGGAAGTGCGAAGAAAATCGGGCATATCCCCTTTTTGGAAGTACACCCATTTTTTTAAATTGTTAATAACTTCAAAAATAATTATTGCTAAATTTTGGAAAAACGTCATTAACTACAAAATTTGGTGGGTCGTGACTGGGAAGAGAGCCCATAACTGACTGTTAACTGCAGGCTCATATCATCAAAAGCTGAATACGTGACAGCAAAATTCGAGAAAAAGCCGCAACGGGCAGTTACGAACTTAACTAAATTATCGGGCGGTGATCTCGAGCCTTCGTGATTTCGAAGAGGTCGGTACGCGTTTACGGTGTTCTCCGTAACCATCGAACCCCCAGAAAGAGGTCTGTAATTCGAGAAACGCCGTAACTGAATTTAGTTCGAGCTGCGAAATTCTTTTGTCGTTAATGGCGTTTTCTCAAATCACGACAGGCCTATTTGTGAGGTCCGTGATTCGAAGAGAGCCGTAACTGCTCGTTACAGGGTTTTCCGAATTTCAGCATCCAATCAACACTTTTAACTGCATTTTAGATTATTAATTAACATCGTTTAACCATATTTTTTACAAAAATTAAAAGTTTATATGCAACCTAGTGAAAAAAAACTGCAGAAAATGAATTAGAATCCGCGATACACGCGAATAAAGATTCGAACAGTTTTCTTCGTTTTGCAATGAATTAATCGAATTCCTA
Organism: Belonocnema kinseyi; assembly: GCF_010883055.1. Classification (NCBI taxonomy): domain Eukaryota; kingdom Metazoa; phylum Arthropoda; class Insecta; order Hymenoptera; family Cynipidae; genus Belonocnema; species Belonocnema kinseyi. Next base: position 109,014,254 of record NC_046661.1, on the reverse strand, counting down.
AATTTTTGAATTTTAATTCTTTGATTTAAAATTGTTTAGTTTTTAATTGTATCCTGTATTATATTCATCAAATTGAAATTTACGTCCTTTAATGTGAAGTATTACATTATTTCACGGGTCTAAACTAAGATTTGCTTGATTTCGATGTTTTTTAAATTGAAAATATTTTATATTAGACATTCAATTACAGAATTACGTTTTATTTTGCTGTCGAACAATATCATAATGTTGAAATTGTCTAATTTCCCAAATTTTTACGGCTTCACTTAAATATGGTTGAATTAAGCCAATTTCTACATTAAATTGTTCATATTGAAAGGGTTTGAATTCAAAATTTTCAGGTTTTTTTCACTTTGTAAAGGCTTTTTTGCATTCTAACAAAATAGTAGCAGCCGATGGACCTGAATTAAACTCTAATTTTATTGTTAAGAAATTATAAAACTTGGTACATGCGTTCTTGGTGACGCAAAAAAGTTTTAGGATCGGGTTACATATAATGAAAAAAAAATTAAAATTGGACAATTTTAGTTTGTTGAAAATCCAGTTCTATAGCAAAATTGTTTCTTCTAAGGAGATCTACAAAAAGTTCATTTCCATTTTTTGAATATTTAGTACCGTCTTTTGATTATTACCAAAAATGCACGTATTTAAACAAATAGTATTATGTAAAATATTAAACAATAGAAGAGGAAAAGTAATTATTTTCATATAAACGCCACCGTTGTATTAGTTCCAAACTTTTAAATATTCTTTGTAGATTTTTGAACAATGAGATACTATTAGTTAGAATTCAGAAGAAGACGTTAGTTATCCAAATTATTTTGGAAAATATCAGTTTTAAAATAAAGATGCCGGTTTTTTACAAAACAACTTCTCAGTAAAAAATATCGAAAAATAGGAAAGAAAATTTTTACAGAACTCTTTAAAAAGAACAATTTTACTTTTAGACTTACTTCCGTATCTCGTATATTGTTTGGTAAAAGATTCGATTTTTGTACAACTATAGTTGCGATTTTCTCATGTCTTTAGGTTTCAAAATTTGTCTTGCGGATTCGAAGCAATGAGAAACTTCTGTTTAGGATCATAAAGTAAACGTTAAAAGCTTTTTTTTAACGTTTTTTTGGATATTTTAGGTGAGGGGGATAATTTCAGGAGGAGCAGTCGGTGAGACATTGGTGAGCTGGAAGCACAATCGTAGGTAAGTGAAAAGCGAGTTGTAGATGGATCTGTAGGCGAGCTTTTTTAGTTGGTTTAAGATATCAACAAATTTGAGAAAATTTAGGATATAAAAAAATTTCCCGAAATTTTGATATTTTTTTGTGAATTTATCGTTATTTTATAATCATTTATCAATAACACAGCCACACAACAACAAAAAAGTGTGCGGATCTGGTAACAAGACACACGTATTTCTATGGATTTTGGGGCGCTGAATTCAAATTCGGTATCAAAAATCACCCATCACGTCATGGTTGAGCCATAACCTCAAAGAATGACGAAAAATAATGCACTGAAGCAAATAAATTTCAAAATAATGCCAGTGATGCGAATTTTCACTTCAAAAACATGTCGACAACTGTGAAGGATCAACCCTTGCCTGATATCAACTTATTTAAC
>NC_046661.1:109001402-109012537 GCF_010883055.1 Belonocnema kinseyi | reverse complement strand
ATTTGACAATCTTTGAAATACTGTTATTATAATTATAAATCTTTTTTTTTATTTTAATAGTGAAAAATGCAATTAAAAACATTAAAAAATTTAATTTTTTGAAACTCCACACACGAGACGAAAAATAAATTAATAAACAAAAGTTGTGATGAGAATGTGCCCACGCAGCGGGCAGATTTTTTACTGTTAATGATGTTTTTCATGATTAAAGCCAAAAGTACACAATCTATCAACAAGTGATTGATAAAAAAAACCTCAAGATCTTTTCCATGCGCACAAATTTTGTCTACTGATCTTTTAACGTATTTGCATATAATTTGACCGAAAAATGTAATTTTTGGATTTTTCATTATTTTGTATGCTGTCAAAATTATAATTTTTGATTTTTCAAGAAAATTCAAAAAGTTGTTATGACAATCTTGTAACGCATTCAAAAAGCAACATTTTTCTTCTCTTGACTTCTTTTCAATATCGGGCGTTTTTTGGCTTGAAATGTTCATTTTCGTGTGTTTTTTGGAATTTTGTAAATACTATACTTTTGGTAATATTTGGTCTTATGAAAAAAGTTATTCTGATAAATTGTTCGACTTTTCGAATACTATGAATAATCTTGCAAAAATTTTTTTAATTTTGAAAAAAGTGGTATCGAAAATATTCAAAATGTGTACTTTTTGCATTTTTATCAAAAATGGCTGGCTAAGGAACTTGGCCTTTAGTTTAGGACACTAAAAGACTGTGCCAAAAGACAATCTAATAGATTAATTTTTTAGAAATTTATTGTGAAAACAGGCAGACAGGCATACAGACAGTCGCATTCGTAAAAACCTGTTTTCAGATTAAGGGGGTATCAAAACGGGGACATTTGACCAAAACTGGAGGGGTCCAATTTGACACAAATCTAATACCTTCTCTGATGAGAATGTAAAAATAAAAACAATTTAAAAAATCCCTATTTCAGCCTTTTTCAAAAACTCTCAGTACTCTCGTTTGAAAAATGTAATCTAAAATAAACCTTGAAGTGGATTTAACTACCTCGTCATCACAAAATAATTTAATTGGCCTCTAAATCTTTACCCGAGATCAGAATCGTTCCTAATAGTTTCATGTATCTTTTAAGCCTGGATGACAACTTTCACTAGAAAAAAAACTTTCCTTCTCCGGAGGAATTTCCTTTGAATATGAACTTAATAGCTCATTTTTATTTCATGCTCTGCTTCGTCTTGAATCCAAAGTAGATTTGAAAAATTTGATGGATAATTAACTCTTTTGATGAAAAAATTGATTCTGTTTAAAACATTTTAATTTCCAAACCGGATTTTATTCATTAATTTAAAATCTAATAACAATAATAATAATAATAAAATGTACTAGACTATTAAAAAAAATCAACGTTAACAAAAAATTCCTTTGAGATATTGGGCTGTAACTGCTTAAGCCTGAGACATTTTCAGACATTAATTAACAATAACCTACAAGTTTTTGCAGCTAATGCATTTCGATTTTTTCGAAATTGTTTCGCAGGCATGCTTTTGTTTTTTATTCATTTTTTAATTGCTTTTTTTATTATTTAGAAATCATAAACATATCAGTGTAAAAGAAAATAACTGCAATTTACAATATAAGAAATTTTTTGGGACTAATTTTTAATCTTTAATCCGGTAGCCACTAACACTTCTGTATGCACTAATATGTCCCCGAGATGTCTCTTTTTTTAAAGATCAACAAAAAAACCTGATTATGAATATCTTTGGTAGGTTTCTCAAATATATGTCCATTTTTGTTTAAACAATTTCATTATTTATTGACAAAAAGAAATATAAAATCATTTTTAACATGTCTGAGAAAAAATAAAACTTTTTTGTCTTCTGCAATTTTTTTGTACGAGAATAATTCTGAAAAATCTTAAACTTGTACACTGTCTATATCAAGAATAGGTCTCTTAAAAGGAAAAAGAAATCTTCCGATCAAATAAAAACTTCTCTCCTTAAATTGTTAAAAAGTTGTTATTTTTAAGAGGAAACCGTTTAGTATCTTCATTTATTAATAAACAATCATCCAGATCAACCAGTCTTATAATGTTGCTCCAAACTGTTGCGGAAGCTTTATCTAGCATTATTAACATAATTTGTTGTTCATAATTTCTTTTGCTAAATAGCTTATAACATTTTATATAAATAATGACCCTCAATTACTAGAATTGACTTAATTTCTTTTTATTAATCCTTGACACATGATTAAACTTTTCACTCTCTTGATATTTACTCGTACGACGAGCCATTATTTATTTATAGCCTTATAAACAATGTACTTTTTATAAACACACGCTTACCTAAAAGCCACAATTTTCAAGTTACTAGCGATTACCTATTTTGATATCCTTAATTTTACTATAAAGAATAAAGTGAAATCTTGGGTAGAATTTTCGATATCTGACCCTTATTGTTTATACCTATTGTTATTAACAAAAATGCTCAATTGAGAAAATCTCTTTTTTTTATTAATCTATGGCAAAAAATAAAACTTTTCACTCTAGTGATATTTTTTCGTACGACGATATTATTTATTTATAGCTTTATAAACAATGTATTTTTTATTAACATACCCTCCCCTAAAAGCCTCAAAATTCCAGTTAGTAGTGATTACCTTTTTTATATCCTTAATAACAAGTTTTATTGTGTGCCATGGCTTAATAAAAAAATTAAGAAAACATTTACTTTCTTAAATGAACTTTTTAGTTAAAAACAAATATTTATAAACAATAAGGGTTAGATGTCGAAAGTGCAACCAAGATAATCGCATTCTTTATGGTAAAATTAAGAATATAAAAAAAGGTAATCGCTAATAACTTAAAAAATTGTGACTTTTAGGGGAGGGTGTGTTTATAAAATATATATTGTTCATAAGGCTATAAATAAATAATGGTTCGTCATACGAGAAAATATCAAAAAAGTGAAAAGTTTAATCATGTGTCAAGGATTAATAAAAAAAATATAAGTCCATTCTGGTAATTGAGGGTCATTATTTATATCAATTGTTAAAAAAAATGTAGCAAATGAAATCATGAACAACAAATTATGTTAATAATGACTTTTTTGGAGCTTTTAAAAAAGAGTAATTAATTCGAAACTTTACCAAAAAAAAAAATTAATAATTGGAACCTTATCATATTTTTGAAATAAATATATTTGACGTTTTGCTTGCTATGTTTCTTCCATTTTTTTCATTTAATAAGTTTTTCATTTTTTCATTACTTAAAATATTTGGAATAAAAAGAACCCTTTCACCTTTTTGCCTTCTGACATTAGTTTCAGTAAAAATAATTAAAATGCTAAGATCTATTGCAATTTACAATTTTTTAATTTCAAGCGTAAGTGGAGTCTCTAGCCTTCTTAGTTCATTATAAAAAAAGTCAGAGTGATACCAAATATTATAAAAATTGTATGACATTCTTCTTTAAATATTTTTTATCTGTCAGCGCTGTAAATTAAGAAATTGTTAATCTTTCCAATCACTTTTCAGCCTAGAACTTTTAAAATAAAATTATTTCAATCTCGAGTCGCTAAATATTACACAATCTTAAATTAATAGCAAATATCGAAACACTGAACATTGCTTCGTTTCATTTTTATATCTTTCAAAATTGAATCGTTTGAAAATAATTATAATTTTTATTTGGAAAAATAATTAAAAAATGGTTGAATAATGAATTTAAACCTGAAATGTCCACATGAGCTTGAATCAAAATTTCATATTAGACAATTTCAAATTATAAAATTTAAATAATTGAATAAATCGCAATTCAAAATCTTCGATATTAAAGAACATACAAATAAGGAATCCTTGAAATTGTAATGTTTTAAAAATGTAAAGGCTATAAAAATGGAAACATTTTTATTCCTAGGCTTAACATTTTAAATAAGTTCACTACTTAGCTTTTAAAACTGAAAATTAATCAGTTTTACAATTTTAAGATGACAAATTTTCGAATGTCCAGTATTTTAAATTGAAATTTTTTAATTTGAATTCCTAAGGAATGTTAATATATTATTTTCCTGAGTTCCTGAAAATCTCTGAAATCCTTGATTTCCTGAAATTTCTTGATATCCCTAGGCACTTTAAAATCTCTCACACTTTCTGAATTTTCGGAATTACCTGAAATTCTCTAAAGTGCCTGAATTTTCTAAAATAATTGATTTCTCTGAATTTCTTGAACGCTCTGAAATCCTCTAAAATTCCCTGAAATCATGGAATATCCTAAATTTTTTGAATATTCTTAATTCTTTGCATTCTCCGAATTCCTTAAATATTCGTAGTTCCTGAAATTGTTTAAGTTCTCTGATTTCACTAATTTCTTGGAATCTTTGAAATTTCTGAAGTCTTTTTCATTCTTAGAATTCCCTTCATTCCTTGAATTCTCATCCCTAATTAAATTCTCTTAATTCCTTGAATGCTCTTAATTATTTTAATCCTTTAAATTCTCTTATATCCGCGATTATCCTGAATCCCTAAATATTCTGATTTACTGAAATTTCTTGAATTCTCTAAATTCCCTGAATTTCTGTGATTCGTCTGAATATCTTAAATATGTATTCAGAATTCTCTAAACTCCTGGAAATACCTAGTAAGTCTGAAATTCTCTGGATTCACTATATTCCTTGAATATCCTGAATTATCGAATTCTCTGAAATCCTTGATTATTTTTAATTCCCTCAATTTCTTCTCAATTTCTTCTCAAGTTCTTCTGAATTCCTCTAAATTCTTTGCATTATTCTGAATTACATGACATTCAGAGAATTCTCAGAGCTGAGTACATTCCGTGAATTTACGATGCTAAGATAATTCAGATAAAAACTTTGTAGTGATTAGACCGTCCAATTTAAAATTAGAATCAAAGTAATCTAGTTTAATATTCATATATTATTAACTATCAAATTGCAATGCTTTTCACGCGCTCGAGCGCGCGTATAATATTGCTAATAATAAATCAAAGAAATTAACAACATATTAAAAAATTATGTTTTTATCATCAGTTTCAGGTGGTGATGACAGAACTCTTCACATAAATAATTCATCAAAATCATTAAATGAAAAGGGCATTTCTGAAACATTAAAATACAATGAAACCTGGGAGAAGGAAGATCTCTATTTGGGATACAGTGGAAATCCCTGGATTAGTACTTCGATATTATTTAATAAAAATGAGGATCAACTTACAGAATCCCTTTTGAATAACGACACAAGCTCATTCCAAACTTTGTAAGTTTTTCTGAATTATTATTATCCATTGATCAGGCCTCGCACTACTTTATGACTTCCAAAGAAATAGAAAAACCTGCCTCTGTCTTAAAAAGTAGCAAAAAGCAGCCCAGACTTTTAAACATGCAGCAAACAGTTGAATGTTTATTGAATTAATTTTTTAGCGAATAGCAGCACCGGACAGAAACCTTTAATGTTTCTTAACTTTGGATAAACTTTTTTCCGGGAGAAGGAATGATAAAAGAGGGAGTAAGGCGAAATGAAGGTGGAGATAGAGAAATTGGGGGAGGAGAAGTAGGGGAAATTACGGTAGGGGGAGTGAGGGTAAATATTACAAGTGAAATGAGGGGGAAGGAATGGGAAAAGTAGGGGAGCGAAATAATAGTCAAAGAAAGTTTGAACGACCTAATGTCTAAATATGCTGCGCAATCCTTTTTTGTAGGCGAGTGGCACCTACTTTGACTAATTTGATATAAAAACAAAAGGAAAGTAATTTTCTATTTGAATAATTACAGTAGAAAAAACTATAATCTTTTTCCAAAAGTCTTTACCCCCTGCATTTTTATATTTTAACAATATGATTAACCCCTAATTTTGTTGTTTTTCTCTCAATTTTTTTAACTTTCGCATGATATTTAAAGTCATATGTAAAACTTGAAAAAGAAAAAATATGAAAAATTTCAAACATTTTTCTAATAAACAAATAAGCTTCAAAGCAGGAAAATTTATTAGACGGAAAATGTGTTTCATTGTAGCCGTCATTTCTGGTAATTTTGTATTCTTACATTTAACCTTCTTTATGGAAATTAAAGATTCGTTATAAGCAACTTCTCAAAGATCTTTTTAACCGTTTTTTATTTAACAACAAAGTTTTTGTTGTTGTTGTTGTTGTAATTTTCAGAAAAGCCATTTCTTTAAAGTTTTCAGATTTATAAAAAAAGGCCTTGAATGAGTGCAAGAATAGTGTGGCCACAAAAATTTGAATTCGATTTTTGCCCTTTCCCCTTCCCAAATTTGTTTGTTTTAGGAAAAAAAAAATTCCATATTTTTTCAAATCTGTCAACATTGACTAGTGCTCCCAATCTTTTGAAATTATTATGGGGTTTTAAATCAAATGTGCTCGGCTTTCGGGAAAATGAAAAAATTAGCACATTTTATTGACTTTTTGTAAATTAAGCTTAACCCCCTCTTAAGAAATACTCAATGAATAATTCGCATAATTCATTTCATGTAAATAATTTTGATTAATTTCAAGAATAATATTTCTAACTTAAATTAAAATATTTCATCATTTACAGGATGAAAAAATTGTTGAAATGAATAAAAATTGTTTAAACAATTGAATAATATCCTGAAAAAATTACTTTTATCATTCGTTAATTGTGTCATTAACCTTAGAAACTCTCGGGAGAAATTTGTTAAATAAAAAAAAATTGTTCAAATAATTAATTTCCAAATATGTTATGTTTGAAATATTATTATTGAAATTCATCAACTGTATGATTTATCCCGTAAAATGATGACTTTTTACATTTTACATGTGAGGAAACAATTTTTTTAACAAACAGTAATTGTTTAAAAAATAATAATTAGTGAAAAGAATTGTAAATTGGAGACTTTTTGTGACTTATCGAAATAGTTTCCAGTTGGTCAAAAAAATACAATTTATTATGGTAAAAGAAAATTAATAAACAAAAGTAATTTTTTGGGGATTTGCAACGTTGAACTCATTAAAATCCATACATTTGATATTAAATGTTTATTGTCCAATCTGTCCTACGTATCTTTCTTTTTTAATAAAATGAAGAAATTGAATTTTTCTATTTTTAATCAAATAAAAAAGTTCCTGAAAAAGGCTATCCCAAGACGTTACAGGTGAAGAAATTTTGCTTTCTTCTGAAAAATTCTCCAAGTAAGGGTTAGCCCCTTATGGTTCCCGACCATTCAATTAATGTTGTATTAAGACTCATACAGAATGGATGCGATTTAACAAACTTTCAAACAATGCCTGGACAATTTATGAAACGAACAATTTCATATCAAATCTTGAAGTTTAAACCGACTAAACTACTGAAAAGGTGGACAAAATGTTGAGAATTTAAGAGAAAACCGCAACTTTCTAGCATTATTCGAAGACAATATTATTTAAAATAATACTTAATTGCATAAACAATTGTTTGTCTGCTTGAATTAATTATTAGCTCACACTAATTAAAAAGTTGAAAATAAGTTTAAAAATTCGGACATCCCGACTTTACAGGGCTTTTAAAGCACATTGTAAACTATATAGAAAAAAAAATCTAAAGAAAATCAAAAGTGTATTTTTTCAAAAATTGAGTCTTAATATTTGTTTTTGAAAAAAACAAAAATTTGTTAAACTGTTTCATTTAACTTTTTTTTAACTGCGTCTCACTATGAATAATTATTAAAAAATACATCTTAATATCATTGAAATCACCAAAGGAAGGAAAATATAAAAAAAAGAAAAAATTGCACTCAAATAATGGAGAATATTTATTAAACATTTTGTCTAGTCTCTTCTGGGCATAATATATAATGCCTAAGCAATCTGTATTATAGAGAGTATTACATACTTTGCCTGGCCTCTGTTGGGCATTATATATAATGCCTAGGGATTATATATTGCCGATTATATACTTTGCCTGTAACATATACATTTTTTAAAGATTTAAAAGGGAACATTTTTCAATTTTTAAAATAGCAATTGAACATTCTTCAATTTTAAATACGCATAAATCAAATCTCTAAAATTCGGATGGTTTTGAAGATCAGAAGTGAAGGGTTTTTATCTCTAAACTTTCCAAATTGAAGAAATTTCGAATATAAATGATGAAAATTACAGCTTTTTTTTTAACAGTAAAACAAAAATTTGCCTATTTTTTAATTGTAAATTTTTAAAAATAAAATTTTTTCAATTTTGAAGTTTTATTTTTGAAGATTTACAATTGAACATCAATTAATTTAGAATTTTTACAATTTTAAATGATTTAGTCTTGAACGTTTCGTGCGTTTATTTATACAAAAGACGAAAAATCTAGTTTTAGCTCTATTAATTATCTTTAAACGATTCAGGCTCAGTACTTCAAAAGGAGATCACAAGCGATTCAAAAGGGGTGTGCTCCATTTGTATAATATGCTTTTATGTGCCACTGATTGTAATCCTTTATCCTACAAAGGATACGGTTGTTACTGCGGATTTTTAGGATCTGGATACATCGCCGATGGAATCGATAGGTAAAAACTATTCTTAAGAATGAAATAAAAAAAATGAATAAATAAAAAATAAAGACAAAATATTTATAAATTCGATTTTCAGATGTTGTATGATGCACGACAGGTGCTATGATGCTACAGAATGTCCAATGCTTGTACAATACTTGGTGCCTTACTATTGGAAGTGCTTTCGAGGTCGTAAACCTATATGTGGTTCGTGCAAAATATTATTTATTAAATCGATGGGTTCAACGAAAGTAGGCAGTCTTTTTGTTACCGTTAAGAATTGGGCTAACTTCATTTTGTATGCAATTTAATAAACGAGTACAAGTGTTAAAATAAATAAAAATCTTTTTAAATTTCTTGTTTTGAAAGTTATAGGAGCCTAAATTACACCACAAACTGTGATATAAAATGCTGGGGTTTTCAATTCGTAGGAAATGTTTCAAAAAATAATAGGTTATATATTGCTCCTGATCCAGAATACTTAGCTCAATCAAGTTAGCCTAATTCTAAGCGGAAACGAAAAAAAAGCATATTCTTTGTAGAACCCATCGAAATATAAATTCAGCCCTGCATTTATGGTGGTCGATAAACTTCATTTTCAAAATCCCCCGGCTTCTATAAACGGAATAAAACAATAAAATTTCGGATTAAAATTTTAAAATCATTTATTTATTTGAACAAAAAAAAACTTTTCTAACATCAAATATGAATTTTCAATCAAAAATAACGATTTTTCAAGAAAAAAGTTAAATTTTCGACGAACAAAGATTACTTTTTAACAAAGCAGTTACATTTTCAACCAAATCATTAAATTCACATAAGAAAATAGTTAAAATTTTCAACCAGAGAAGAATTGATACTTGTAAAATTAAAATAAACAAATCTTGAACAAAATTATTGAATTTTCAAACAAATAGTTGAATTTTCAACTAAAAAAAAAAACAATTTTGTACCAAAAATGGAAAAGTAAAATTTTAAGACAAAAAAATTAATTTTCAACAAAAGAAAAAAAGAATTTTAAACAAAACTAAGTGAGATCAAACAAGACTAAATTTCAACTGAAAAAGTCAATCTTCAACCAAAAATAGAAGTTAAATTTTCAGTTAAAAAAATAATATTTAACCAAAATAAAAAACGAAATTAAAAAAAAAAATAATTAAAAGTTTCAAACAATGATTTAATCAAATGCTTGAATCCTCTACAAAAAACGATATACTTTCAAACAAATAGTGGAATTCTCCAGCCAAAAAGATAAATTTTTGGAATTTAGATTTTCAGAATTTTCAGCCAAAAAAGATGGATTTTCAAAAAAATAGTTGAATTTTCAACAAATAAGTTAAATTTTTAACCTAAGAGATCAATTTTAAACTAAGATTAAGAATTTTTAACTAAATAATGGAATTTTTTACAAAATATTTCATTTTTAGCCAAATGATTAAATTTTCTACCTACAAAAATGAACTTTCAATCAAATAGTCGAATTTTTAACCAAAGACATGCATTTTCAATTTTAAAATGACGAATTTCCTGTCAAAATATACCAATGCTCATCGAATTCTGACGTAATTCCTTATAATTGATTAATTTTTCAACACATGGAAATTATATATTTTTCCATGTAATGGTTTTTTAACAGATAAATTTATTAAATACTTTGGTGTTAATTGTTTTTATATACTGAACTAAAATCAATATTTTTTTAATATCCATTTTTATTTCTAAAATTATGAAAAAATTGCTCTCCAGCTCCGCTTGGATTCGAACCCAGTTCTTTCAGGACTTTCCAAGTCTGTCCGCAGATTAGTGGGTAGGAGCCTCAGACCGGTAATCTGAAAGACCTGGGTTCGCATCCCAGTGAAGCTAGAGAACAATTTTTTTACAATTTAGAAATTAAAATTGGTATTAAAAAATTTTTATTTTAAATCAGTAGACAAAAAACAATTAACGCTAAAGTATTTAATACATTTATACTGTCAAAAACCATGACATCAACAAATACTTTACCCAAGTAGTTGAATTTTCAATTTAAAAATATCAATTTTCGACAAAATAGCTAAACTTTGGACCAGAGATGAATTTTCTATTAAAAAGATAAATTGTCAACTAAAATTATGAATCTTCAACTATAATAAATGAAATTTCAAATAAACAAATCAATTGTCCACCAAAATGAAGAATCTTAAAACCAAATATTTTTCAACAAATAAGTGGTTCAACTCCAAAATATTTCTATTTTAAATAAAAACAGTTACATTTTTATCCAAAGAAAATAAAGTTTGTACTAAACTAGATGAATTTTTAAATCATAAAGACCACTTCTCTAATAAAATAGTTGAATTCTTAAACCAAAAAGATGAATTTTCAATAGCACAGTTGAGTTTTTTAACAAAAAAGGATGACTTATTAAAAAAATTGTTGAATTTTCAACCCAATAATACAATTCTCAACTAATTAAAAAAGTGTCACTGAAAATAAAATCTTTAAGAGGAAGCTGCTGCAAAAAAAATACAAGGCAAATAGTTTACTATCAAGAATATTATACGAGGGTAGTTCAATAAGTCCTTAGAATAACCAACAGATGGCGCGCGAATCGCTCCAAATCATCTGTTTTCAGTCAGCACCACTCCCGACTAGATATA
>NC_046661.1:108980094-109001302 GCF_010883055.1 Belonocnema kinseyi | reverse complement strand
TAGAGCTCCAAGGAGATTATGTTGAAAAATAAAAAAAAATTTACCCCAAAAAAATTGTTTTTATACTTCATTCTAAGGACTTATTGAACTACCCTCGTAGCAGGGTGGCCGAAAATCTCTATTTTCGAAATTCCTTAACAATTATTTACAACGCCTTTTACCGGAATTTATTGACTTTTGCAAGATTTTTTTCCACAACCTTGACTTTTCCTTGACATTCCTTGAACAATAAAATACTTGACTTTTTTCCCCATCTAAATAAATAAATATAAATAAATTATATTTCTAATTCCAGCCGTGGATCACGGAAAATGGGGAGGATCAGGATCTTGTGCTCAGAGATTATGCGAATGTGATCGCTCTTTTGCAGAATGTCTTAGTAGATTTCCCTGTCCAGCTAAGAAAGCAGTCTGCACCTCATCACCCTGGAGACTCGTTCAAAACCTCTTTATGATTTATTAAAAGCTTCGTACGCGAGAAATTAACGTATCTAACGAATATTTTAAGAAATCTTGATGATTCTTAAGAATAATTTATAAACGCTTTGTCAGTTACCATTAGTGAGCGTAGAAAATTGTACAAAAAATGACATCTACTTATAATAAATCGTGCGATATATTTTCTTACCTAACTAATACGCTCGTAGAATTTACATAAACTTAGTTTCATTCTCTTCCTTTTGAAAAAAATATATATTCAACGAACCCTTAACCTTCAGAAGAGAAGCACTTCAATTTACAAAGTATTCACGCCTCCAGTCAAATGCACGATCCTATTCTTGTATTTTTTCGAAATGTCCTTTTCAATCTGCAGAAAAAGAAAACACATTACACGAGATTTTTCAGGGAATTTGAGACCTACTAAAAGATTCCAATCTTAGAATAAGGATTTGAAAAGATTTACTCAAATCTAATTATTCTTCCGAAGAACACATTAAATTTTTTTCTAAAATGTTTAAGTGCAAAAGTTTTTTCAGAATTTAAAAACTATTCAAGAGATTGGCAACTCACTAAACCCTTATGAAAAAATATTATAGGAAGTTCAGTATAGGCCTATAATAATTTTCCTATTTTTCCGATTTGCAATAAAAAAATTCTAAGGAGTTATGGGTATTTGAATTTTGTGCTTTGCTTTTTTTTTAACACGATTATTTTTCTTAAAACCCCCGGAAAATGGAAAAAAAGTTTAAAATTAACAGAATAATAGCGTTTTCTGGAAAAATTCAAAATTGATTTTCTCAAAAAACCCACCTTTAAATTTATTTGCCAATTTTTTTTTACATTTCCTTTGTGAATGAAAATATTTTGTAGGTTTGATACATGATAAATAACATTCGTAGCAAGAGAATTATTTTTTCTTACAATTGAATTTTCTACTTCGTCTTAGAAATAATGCCAGATACGAAAAAATGTTAATATAAAAGTTATACAAAATATGTCTTTTTATCTTTTTCGATATCTTGCATAGTTTCATAGTTTAGCGTGCATGAGGATGAGAAGATACCTTTATTTTATTAGCATATTTAAAAAATTTTAATAAAAAAATAACAAACACTTATATATCAGAACTTTTTTAGACGTAAAAACTTTTATCTTAACATTTGTTCGTATCTGTAATTGTTTCCAAGAGGAAGTAGAACATTCGATGTAAGAAAAACTAATTCCCCAGGCTGAAAAAGTTATTTAGCAAGCATCAAACATATTATTAAAGGTTTAAAGACAAAGTTCGGATTTTATAAAAAACAAAGCAAACAATTCAAATACACCTAACTTTTAAGAATTTTTTTTTTTTTGAAAATCGGTAAAATACGTATTACCTAAATTTTCTCAAAACAACATATTTTGTACCCGAGAGATTTTGCGATTTTCACGTGTAGAACCCTGTCTGATTTTAATATATTCGGCCCTATAATGAATTTCTTATAAATGTTTTGGAATATTGAAATTTTTGAATATTGAAAAATAGAGAAACAAAAAACGATCGATTTATCTACTTAACGACGAATTTCAAAGTATTTCGGCGGATTACAAAATTTCAAAGGATCGTAAAGATTTTGAGTTATTTTAAAAGAATCCAAAGAAATTCGTAAAATTTCAAGGGATTTGCGAGAATTTTGTAGAATTTCACAAAATTTCAAAGGATTTTATAGAACCTTCAATTATTTAAAAATATTGTCAGGAATTTCAATGAATTCCTAGGGAACTTAACGGAATAAAAATATATATTTCAAGGGATTTCTACGTATATAAGCAATTTCAAGAGATACGAAGGAACTTACCCACTTTCGAAGGACTTTAAATATTTCAAGTTATTTTAAAACATACTAAGGAATTTTAATTTATATGAGAAATTTTAAGGAAAGCCAAAGGATTTTGTAACTTTTCCAAAGATTTCAAGAGATACCAACGAATTTTGTAGAATTTCCAAATATTACAAGGGATTTTATAGGACCTTTAATTATTTTAAAGGATTTTCAATAATTTCAACAAATTTTAAAGAAATTTAGGAAATTAACTAAATTTTATTTCAAGGGATTTCTGCGTATTTCAACAATTCAAAGAGCTATGAAGAAACTTATCAAAATTTAAAGATTTTAAAATATTTTTATTTATTTTAAAAGATTTCAAACAATTTCATGATTTTACAGATTCCAAAGAATTTCAAAGAATTTAGACAATTTCCAGGGATTTCAAAGAATATTGTAGAATTTCCAGAGATTTTATTTCCTACTTTAAAGGACTTCTAGAGAAGTTTGAAAAAATAAATAAAATTTTAACAGATTTTTATGACTATATACTTATATAATTTAAAATAATTTCAAAAATATCAAAGAAAGCCAAAAAACTGCGTAGCATTTCCAAAGATTTCATGAGAATGAATAAGTTTGGTTCAATTTGTATTAAAGGGGTTTCAAGTGATTTCTACTTATGTTGAATGAATATTTACGATTTCCAAATATTGCAATGGAAATAAGGGATTTCAACAAACTTATGGCAAATTTTCATAAATAAAATAAATTTTATGTTAAGAGATATCTACGGATTTCAACAATTTTAAGAGATATGCAGGAAATTAAAAAACTTTCTTAGTATTTTAAACATTTCAAGTTATTTAAAACAATTCTAAAGAATTTCAAAAGATTTAACAAATTTCAAAGGATAAAGTTTTGTGGTCTTTCCAAGGATTTTAAGAAATTTAAAATAATTTCACAAGATTTAAGAGATTTGATAGGAACTGCAAGTATTTTTAACATTTCAGGGGATCTGATCAATTTCAAGAGATTTCTAAAAAAACTTTTGGGAATAAATTTAATTTAATTAATTTAATATTTATTAAAAACTTACAATGGATTTCTAAGAATCTGAACAGAGTCCAAAGATTTTAATGGTTTTAAAAATATTTGTGAATAGTTTATTTGTGCAGAATCGCTATTGTTATGTATTTCCAGATGAGATCAGGAGTGGTCTAAAAAAATCGTTATTTGTATAACTAATTTCCCTTTTGGACAAAAATAAAAAAGGGCAAAGAAAAATGACGAAAATTTCAATTTAATTTAATTTGAAGTTAATTCTTAATTTTCTGCTAAAAACACGAATTTTTGATAAAATTGAGAAGAAAATAGTTGCACTTTCAAGTAATAAATACGAGGACTAAACAAAAATTAAACTTTTAATCAAATAGTTGAATTTTTAACAAAATTTCGGACAAAAAAGATTAAACTTTGAACCAAACAAAAATGGATTTCCAGCCAAACAGTTGATTTTTTAAACAAATAATAAAAATGTTCAATAAAAAATATTAATTCTGAACAAAAAAATATAATAGTCGACTTTTCAATAAAAAAGAATTAACTTTAAACTGAAAACAGTTGAATTTTCTTACTGGATTCTATTATTTCATTTTGTATTTAAGCATGAAAAAAAAAACAAGAAGAAGGGAAAGTTTCTTGGAAATAGGGGAAAAAGAGGAATTTTTTCGAAAATTGAAAAGGAGGGGAATAGCGTACAGAGATTGAAGTCTGATATTGGTTTACTCACTTCGTTTTGAAGTTCGCGTGTCCTCTGTATCACCAATTTCAACACAGGTTGAATTTCAAGAACTTGTTTTCTCGTTACGTCCCTTTTTTCCCTCGTCACTGTTTGCAAGGACTTCATTTTCTCGACCAGTGCAAGTTTTTGTTTCAAAGTTGCAGTCAGAGCATCGACATATCTGGAAGATTAAAGTATTATTATTATTATTTATTTCCAAGGGACATTTTTATTTTTAATGAAATTCCATCTTTTTATAAAATTACCTTGGCGAATGCTTGATGTTATGAAGATGTTGCACTCTCGAATCCAAAATTTCCGAGAGTATGATTTGCACATTGTCCAGCATATTTTGGGTGCTGTCTAAAGTAGCAAGTTGCAGAATTGAAGAGGCTTCTTGCATTTGACTCATGCTTAGAAGATTCTTGCTATTATCTCCTTTAAACTCGTAGAGTCTTAATTTCAAAAAGGCCTCAAGCTCAAAAAGCTGATCAATAAAATCGTTTCTTGTCGACGGATTATCCAAAATTGTCAAAGCTTCCTTTCCAGTTGCGACTCCTCCGTCATTTCCATCAGCTTCGACGACAATTCCAGATTCGAGTGAAATATTATAGTCGATTTCACCCTCCACAATTTGGTCTATGTTCACATCGCCCCAATCTATTTCCCCCTCTTCCAAACTCACATCTCCAAAATCAATCGTATCATTCAAATCCAATCCACTAATATTGACACCTTCCACTGAGTTGTCACCAAAATCGATCTGCTAGTTAATAGAAATTACACGGATTCAATATAGAATTAATAGAGCTGCTATAGAAGTCTGGTTTCAAAGATTTCAAGGAATTTTGAAGAATTTTGTAGCGTTTCCAAAAATGTCAAGAAATTTCAAAGAATTTCACCGGATTTCAGGGGTTTTATAGGGCCTCCAATTATTTCAAAGAATTTAGAGGATTTTAAAAGATTTGGAACTATTTGAAGCTATTTAAAAAAATTCCAAAGAATTTCAAGATATTTCGGAAACTCCAAGGGGTTTCAAAGAATTTGGTAGGATATCCAAATGTTTAATGGTGGATTTTAAGGTATTTCGAAGATTTCAAGGGATTTTAACGCATTCAAGGTACTTTAAGGTATTTCAAGAAGTTTTATAATATTCATTTTTTTAGTCTCGAAGGATGCCAAAGATTTCTAAAAATTTTAACGGTCCTTTTTTTAGACAAATTTAACGAATAAGTGCAATTTCATTCATAATTAAGGGATTTCAATTAATTTTTAGAGAACTTTAGGGAATAGAATAATTTTAATTTCAAGAGATTTCTACGGATTTCAAACATTTCTAGGAGCATGAAGGAATTAACATAATTTCAAAGGATTTTTAAGATTTTCAAGAGATTTAAAAAATTTCAAGAAATGTCAAGGAATTTTGAAAGATTTCAAGGTATTTAAAAGAATTTTACCAAATTTAAGGGATCTTATAGGGCCTCCAATTATTTCAAAAGATTTATATGATCATAAAAGATTTTAAATATTTGAAATTATTTTTAAAAAATTTCAATCAAATATTTCTGGAAATTAGGACGGTCCTCTTTTAGAGATATTTAATCAATAAGTGTAATTTGATTTATACTTAAGGAATTTCAAATGATTTTACGGGATTTCAATTAAGTTTGGAGAATTTTAGTAAATAGAATACATTTTCTGTCAATGGAAACATCTTCTACAAGTATAGAAAATCTCAAGGGCTATCAAAGATCTTTGTAGCATTTCCAAAAATGTCAAGGGATGTCAAATAAATTCACAAGATTCAGGATATTTTATAGGGAATCAATATATTTCAAAGGATTTACAGGATTTTAAAAGATTTTAAAGATTGTAAGTTTTTTTTAAACAAAGTTCGACAGAATTTAAAGATACATTTAAAAAACTCCACGGGATTTTAAAGAATTAGGTAGGGTTTCCAAATATGTTAACAGTTCTGTAGAGAACTTTGGAAAATAAATGTAATGAAGTCAAAATTCAAAGAATTCCTAACGATTTCAAAGACTTCAAGGGATTTCAACGTATTCAAGATATTTGAAGGTATTTTAAGAAGTTGCACAAAAATAAAATTGTTTTTTTGAATCACCAAGGATTTCAAAGATTTCTAAAAATTTGAACAGTCTTTTTTTTTAATTTAACGAAAAAGTGTAATTTGATCTACATTGAAGGGATTTCAAATGATTTTATGGGATTGCAATGGATTTTTAGAGAACTTTAGCGAATAGAATCAGTTTTATTCCTACAAATTTCTACAGGTTTCGAAAGTTTCAAGGGATATCAAAGAACTTTGTAGAATTTCCAAAAATGTCAAGGGATTTCAAAGAATTTAACAAGATTTAAAGGATTTTATAGGACCTCCAATCATTTTAAGAAGTTTCACGAGATTGACTTTTTTTTAACCTCCAAGGATATCAAAGATTTCTAGAATTTTGTATGGTTCTTTTTTTTATAGAAATTTAATAAATAACAACAATTTAATGTACACTGAAGGGTCTTCAAATGCTTTTAAGGGATCACAATTAATTTTTAGAGATCTTTAGGTAATAGAATACATTTTATTTCAAGACATTTCAAAGGATTTTAAATGATTTTTAACAATTTCAAGAGAATCTAAAAATTTTAAGGAATGTCAAGGAATTTTTTAGCATTTTTAAAGACTTCAAGGGATTTAACAGAATTTCACATAATTTAAGGGATTTTATAGGACCTTCGATTACTTCACCGAGTTTTTGATATTCTGAAATATTTTAAACTATTTTAACAGATTTTAAAGAATTATTTGAAGAATCTATCAATTAATCGAAATTTACGCTGTTTCAATATAAAATTAATAGAAATTCTACAGCAATCTGGTTTTAAAATTCCATGAAATTTCCTGATTTTTAAGATTTACTTTTTATTAAATCCAGTAAATTTTCTTCTATTTTAAAAAATTTACGGATTTTGAGAACTATTTTATTTTCTGTTTAAGGTCTGAAAATTAATTTTCTTAGTTTTCCATTTTGTTTAAATACAAATTCAAAGCTAGAAAATTCTTTTACCCCTAGAAAGTATTTGTTATTTATTGAGGAAAAAGTCCTTTTGATGAAAAAACAAATTTAAGATATTATCGGGCCTAGAATACGAAAATTGATAATTTCCACTACAATTAATGGTCTAAAATGACCCCTCAACATTTTATTTATCTGTAATAACTGAGAATAATCAGAGGATTTCTTCTACAGTATAAGGAAAATATTCCACATAAGGAATAAATTAGGAATATTTGTGCTGGATTACCGAAAAAAAATCTTGAACTTTAAAAATACACACTTTTTATAATTTAGAGATTTTTATAGTATTTTAAAACTTATTTTTAGCTAACATTTACCTGAAAAAGTAAGTTATTTATAGAAAATTGAATATGAAGGTATTTAGGGACTTTATTATTCTATAGCATTTTTCAAATATTCGGCTTGAAAATTCAACCATTTTAAAGAAAATTTGTCTTTTTGGCTTGGAAATTATGTTGGTAGAAAATCCAAATACTTTTTCCACTAAAAGAACAAATTTAGAAGGTAGTGTTGAAAAAAGTTCAAAATCACACATTTTTGGGCACCTCAATGCAAACCTTTCTAAGGCAGACAACAAAGTTCTATGAAAACGTCGTTTTTAGAGATGGTCGTACAAAATTATAGATTTTGTAATAGTTCTATATGGTGAACTTTTTTATGAATTTTCAATAACTTCCGAAATAATCAACATTTTTCAATGTTCTTGGGCTCATTTTGAAGCTACTTTTTCATTGTATCACAACAGTTTACGAGTATAAATTGTAAAAAAAAATCCTTTCCGAATTACAAGAACTTGAAATTGTAATAAAAAGGTCGGAAAAATTTGAAAACATCTTATCTGTAGGCAAATCAGAATAAAAGCTATATATATATATATTTTTTTTTTTAAAGGAAATTACATAGAAAGTTCATGATTATATGTTTCGTATATTTTACAAAAATAATACTGCAATTTTTTCAACCTTTTTGTTACAACTTCAAGTTCTTGGAATTCAAAAAGAAAATTTTTACGACTTATAATCATATGTTATGATAGGGTGAAAAAGCTTCAAAATGAGTCCAATAACATTGAAAAATCTTGACTATTTCGGAAGTTATTGAAAATTTAAGAAAACATTGAAATTTACATTATTTTGCAATATCTAAATAAAAACTAGGCAAATTGGCTTCACCTTGGGCTTATTTTATACAGAATTTCGAAAACAATGAACCTTTTAAAGAGAAATTTTCTTAGCTCTGGTATAATTAAAATTAAGAGAATTTGTTCAGTCATAAAAAAAGGGGTGGCCTAAAATTTTGCACGGCAGTGTAAAATAAGAAACATCTGGAAAACAAGATGCAGTTTTTCAAATATTCTTTTTAGAAAATAAAAAACTTCTATACACAATTATGAAAAGCTATACAAAATTGTCTATGAAAAGATGAGAAAATCAAAAACCCTAAAATGAAGGTTTAGTTTTTCATAATTCTTAATAGCTTTTTGTAGAAAATTACGAATTTCTACAAAAGGTAACGAATTTTTTATAAAATTAGATATTTTTACACACAATTCGACATAAATACCATTTTCTAAGAAAAAATCGAAACATCGACGACTCTAAAATGAAGATTTGATTTTTTATTAAAAATTTTTCCAGAGTATTCAGATTTCCTCACATTTTTTAAATCTTTAAAAAGGCTGAGAGATACTTGAAAACTTTTGATGTATTGTGTTAATTAAATTGAATTAAGATATATCACAAAAAATTATCCCAAAATCGTTCCTACAAAAAAATCACCCACGTCCGAAATGCATTAAAAAATCGTAGAAATTTTCATAAAAAATAATTGATGTTTTCGCAGTAAATCTTAGAAATTTCTATAGATATTCATTAAAGCTTTCGTTCAAATTCATACAAATTATTTACACCAGGAAATGTAAAAGGCTTTTCAATCATTCTTGAATTTTGAGCAATTCTCAATATAATTATTATAATTTTTTTTATTCTGTAATAAAAATTAAATTATTTTCATCAGTGAAAAAATTAATTCGCATCAATTCAAAAATTCACCTTGAAGTTTATCGATGATTGTTCAAGTTTTATTTAATGTTAATTATCAGGGTAGCCACTCAAGTCCTGGGAAAAAAATCCCTGACAATTCCAGGTTTTTTTCCACGTATAAACTTAATCTCTCTAATCCCTTAAATATAATAGCAAAGCAATTAATTAAATAATTAAGTAATACTAAAGTCCTAACGTGTCTAAATTCCATGAATTTAAATAATTCAAACAAATTTTTATTTGATCTTTTTATACTTAAATTTCAATGCATATTTAGGCAAAATTAATTTGGGTACTATATTAAAACCAAACGAATGAATTTTCAAAACTAAAATGATTGAATATTCAATTGGAATATAGTTACATTTTCAGTCATAAATTAAAATAATGTTTAACAAGCATTAATGATTTAAAAAATAGTTACATCTTCAAACTAAGTGATGAATTTTCCACTAAACTTATGAATCTTCAATTGAAGTAGTTAAATTTTCAATTAAAAAAGACTAATTTATACCAGAAGCAAAAATTGAAGTTAATCTTTTCGCAAAAAGAAATTTCTACCAAAAAGATGAGTTTTTAATTAAATTGGTGGAACATTCAATTGAAATAGTTATATTTATAGTAAAAAAAACAGCAGTTTTCAATCAAAAAAAAAAAAAAAACAAATTTCCAAAAAATAGTTACATTTTCAAACGAAGTGATGAATTTTCAACTGAAATGATTAATCCTCAACTGGAATAGTTAAATTTTAATCCAAAAAGATTAGCTTTAAATTTCAATGAATAATTTTTATCTATAATAATTGAACTTTCATTTAAAAAAAATTTATTTTCAACTAAAAATTAAATAGTAACATTTTTAGTAACAAAAATTAATGATCAACCAAAGAGAGATGAGAATTTTTGACTACAGTGATGGAATATTCAAATGTTATATTTTTTCAGTTAAAAATTAATTTAAAAAAAAGCTAGGTTTACAAATAAAGAATCATTGACAGTAAATTTTATATTGCATATAACTATAAGCATGCTCTCGAAAAAATTACATAACATTTCTAAAGTTTTCCAGTTACATAAAAATTTGCTGACAATTTCAGGTTTTCAAATTTCAGCCTTCTTGCATTTTAATGCAAATGTCAAAGATTAATTTTTTTCTAAAAATCCAAGTATTTTGTTTCAAATATCATCTTTCACGATAAAAAAGTCGTTTTCTTTGTTTAAAAAAGCTTAGGCTAAAAATATTACATGATTAAAATGCTGGTATTTGAATGTGAATGGTCAGGGAAAAGTGAAGGAAAAACCAGGGACTTTTGAAAATGAACTTCTCACCCTGCAAAACATGTATTATCTTAAATATAACAAATTTCCATTAATTTCAAGCCCTATATTTTATTATTTCTAAAAACCATCAATTACGTACAGTAAGAGGGGAGGGGGTAGAAATATTTTTTACGGTTCTTTAAAGGTTTGGCTGTAAATTTTAAAGAGATTATAACTTACAGTATCATCGAATTGTCTTTCATCATCGTCGAGACTAATATCCAATGGTGACTCGACAATAGATAAAGGAGCTTCGCCATATGTCCATTCATAAGTTGTTGTGTTGCCCTTTTCTTTAAAAAAATGTTAAGTTGTATTAATTGTCATTATCTATTTAATTTTTAAAGTTATATTGTTTAATTTTTACTGCTAGAGTGTATTAAAATAAGTAACTTTAGGGAATAAATATATCAACTTACCAATTACGTAATTCACTATTGGAACACAACCGCCATTGTGTGATCTTCCAAGCGTGTATTCAACAAATGCATTGTAAAATTCAACAACATTTCCTATCGACTTCGTCTTTTTAGCTACACTTTGATAAATATCTGGCAACTCTTTTACCCGTTCAACCAATTCTTTCTTAATCTGATTACCACTTATTCCTAACTGTTTGCAAATCATATTAAATTCGGAATGGGCTAAGTTTTCAGATTTCTTATAATCCACTTCCTTTTTCTCCAATTCCTGAAAAAATATTTAGTTTTATAATATAAGCACAAGAACTTCACATTAGTTTTTCAGTGTTATTTTGTTATTACGTTTTGCATTTGCTCCAACTTTTGAATTTGCTTTTTAAATCCGGGAACTTCGAAGTTTATATTCCTAATTAACATTTGCGAAGCTTCAGCAAGATATAAATTATCTTTTTCGTACAACTTGACAATTTCCTGCCAATCCTTCATTCGCTGAGAACCGTAGCGACCAAATAAATTTTTTGTATCTGCTTCTGTCTCTTTGAGAATTTCAACTATTTTCTTACAATGGAAAAAGTTTATATCTGCAAAAGAATAGGGGAAAGAATATAAATGTGAAAAATTTATTTATCACAGAGATTTAGAATCTGCACGTACGAGTTCCAGAAAGAAGCTTTGCTATTTCTTCGTGAACTGGCATATCCTGGATTGCAGTGTTAATTTTTTCTCTAATCGTCAGGATATTTGTCTGCCAATCTTTATTGCAGTGCCTTCTATTCGTTAACCATTCTAATAACTTGCCGGAATTTATGTCGATTGGTATATCTTGTTCCTGTAATTTATTTTGTTTATTATGATCTTCCTAAATTATTTTCTGGAAAAATATTTTCAAGTAATGAATATCGCTATTATTTCTTCAGTAAATTTTATAAACAATTTCTCAAACAAAATAAGCCACTCGGGTGCATAGATTAACGATTTGAGGAGGAAAATAATTTGTCATGCAAACCAAAAATTGAGAATAACAATTTATTTGTAAAGTTTATTCATTTTTAAGGTCATATAAATATCATTTTCCTACGTTTCTTGAGAAAATTCAAAATTTGTTTTGAAGATTGCAGATATTTCTAATCAAAATGTCACAAAACATTATTTTGCAACCAAGATAAATTTTCGAATAACAATCAAAAATCAAAATTTTAATAAAAAAAGTTAATATTTAACCAAATAGTTGAATTTTTACACAAAAAAAGGATTCATTCTCAACAAAAATTGTCGCAGTTGACATTTTAATCTAAAAATATTTTTATTTAAAATATAAAATAGTTTAATTGACAAAAAAATGCAAACTTTGAACAAAATAGTTGAATCCTCAACCAAAAAGTATTAACTTTCAACCAAATATATTTTTATGTAAAAAACATAAAAACTTTCCTAAAGAGGTGATTTTTCTAATTAGAAGTTCAATTTTTAACCCGAAAATATGAATTTTCCTAATAAAATTAACTTTTAACTAAATAATTAAATTTTCAATCATCTCATAAATTTGTTATCAAGCAGATTAATTTTCTAAAATCAAAAATTTTAACGAAAATCATGAAAATTCAATAAAAACAAATCACTTTAACAATATGCTTCAACATTTTACCGAATAGTTGCATTTTCAACCAAAAAAGATTGATTCTCAAAAAAAATTTATATTTCAATCTAAAATGACTTTTTAATTTTAAATCAGAAACCAAAAGATGAATTTTCAACCGAGAATATTAATTTCTTGGCAAAAAAGTCAAATTTTCAAAGAAATGGTTATATTTTCAAGGAAAGAGATTAATTTTAGACTAAAATGATTAATCTTCACAAAAAATATAATAATTTATAATTAAACGAAAATAGATGAATTTTCAAACCAAAAACAAAAATGATCAACAAAATTTTTGAATGTTTAACAAAAAAAATGTGCAGCCTAGAATGAAAGAAAGTGTAGGCAAATTATAATTTGAAGGAAAAAAAAGGAATACAAAATACAAATATTAAATATCTATTTCTTTATTTTCTTTATTTGTCATATAAATATAACTTTCATAGATCAAAAATTGCCAAATATCTTAAAACTGACTCCAATTATCCAAAAAATTGTCTTTGTTTAAAGAATTATTTTGAAATATTTTTTAAATATTCTCTTGAAATTAATTTTTCAAAATGAGGAATCACTTTAAATATTGCTAGAAATCAAAATATAAAAAAAATCAAATTTAAAAATCTTTAGAAATCTACTATTTGTTTAAAGTTATTTGCAATCTTTTAGAAAGGAATCTTTAAAAATTTAAACTGAAAACAAATCAAATTATGCAACAGAACTGCATAAGAAGTCTTAAAAATAAGTATTTTTTATTCAAATATTTTAAGTTCTACGCACAATTCAGAAATTTTTAAAAATCATTTGAAATATTTTAAAATATTTTATTAAAATAAATTTTTCAAAATAAAAAATCAATCTAAATTTCTCCTTGCATCTTACGAAAAAAATTTATCATCTTAAAAAACTTTAAAATCTTCAAGAATTCACATCTTGTTTAACGAATTTTGAAATATTTTAAAATTTAAAATTAATTTTGAGTATTTTCAAACCTTTTAAAACTTCGAAATATATTTTGAAATAATTGAGTTTTTATACTTTTTTTAATCCTGAAAATTTTGTTAAATTGGTCTCAGTCTTCAAGATACTTGTTCATATTATAACCTTTTCCCATAATTTCATTTTTCTCATCTCTTTTGAAGTTTGAAAAAATTTACATATCATAGTGTGGTAGCAAAATGTTAAGAACAGAAGCAGGACAAGAGCACCAGTTCTTGACACCTTAGCACAATTATTGGCATGCCAAAAACGAAGAAGTAAATTTATTTTATATTGGATAAACATTTTATTGTACTGGGTAATTAATACAAGCATTATATGTAAAAATAATAGTGTGTATTATTAATTTAATTAAGGCAAAAAATGGTTTAAAAAATGTATTATCAACGAAATTAGAGATGGGTGCCAACAATGGGGGAGGGGGGGGGGTCAAGAATTGATGCTCTTACCCTATTTCCCAATATTAAAAAACAATTGCAATTAAACTTTTCTGTTTTATTGAAAAATGTTTAGAAACTCTCAGAAATAAATTTAATCTTCAAATAAAATTACTTTCTTCCACATTTTGATTTACTAAATTTATTGTATAAATTGTTGTTACTCTTTATTAATAGATAAAAAAACTATGATCTCATTGAATAAAGTGCAGGAGTTATGAAAAGAATCATTTTATCATTTTTTAAATATTTCGACAAAAAGTTGAGAACAGAATTGTTGCATTTATTATTAAAGAATCGTTTAAATTTTCGCTCTTAGAAATAAACTTTCAGAATTAAAATTTTTCATTTGGTAATTGTGATTTAAAATTCCAGAAAATTCAAAAGAGTACACTGAAAATAGCCACTTAAAGTCATGTTCACGCTGTATGCACCCAATCAGTTGTAAAACAATGAGTGCGAGATTTTCGATAATTTCGTTCAACCAGTTTTATTGTATAAGATAATATTTGAATCACTTTAGAATTATATATTAGGAAATTCAATAATTTACAATTTAGTCATTATAAATAAAAATTGAGGAAAGCATGTCTTATAATAAAAAACACGAATACTTTTGTCATAAAATCAATCATCTTTTCCTTTTTGAAATTTATAATTAAATATTTATTATTATTAATTAAATAATATATCAATCCGAACTAACAATTAATTGCAGATAAAAAATTTCATAATCAACAAGAAAAAATTATCACATCTCCGTATTGTAGTTTGGAAACTAAAAGGAATTACTTGCTTATTTCATAAATATGTTAAAATACAAATGATAGTACCTGATGTAAAAGACTCAGAAAATACATACCTCCATTTTTTAGAGGTTTTCTGTAACCACAATATCAAAAGATTCCAGCTGTTTATGTTTTGTTGTTAATTGTTCATAAAAACATCATCGACATCATTAGCTGACTTTTTGAGGTTATGCATGAGTGAAATTAGACTAAATTCTACGTGAACGCCTGTCTATCGGATACGCACTTCCGGTTACGATGCCATGCGATACTAGCGGCTCTTTCAGGAAAAGTCTTAACTGCAACAATATAAAACAGTAACAACAGAGATTATTTTGTCTGTTTTACAAATAAATATAAATCACAAGAGTAATAACTCGTCTCATCGGACATTGATTTGTCAATATTGCTTGTGCAATTGGTAAAACGTGAGAAAAAAGTATAAACAAGTATTTTTTGACTTAAACGCTTTCTCATTATGTTTTGATTGATTTATATTTATAAAAATCTAACCTTTAAATTTAATATATACGATTTGAAATATTATTTATAATTTACTAATTATAAAATAGGTACAATGCGTCATGTATGTTTGGCCAATGGATGCAAATCGGCACGCTACAATGTGAAAAAAGAAAATAGACCAGAGGAGCGACATTTGTTCGCGGCTAGAACAGTTAGTAATATTTTGTAAATTAATGCATGTAGGAATTCGGAGGGTGGTCCAAAAATGCAGTAGATTTTTTTCTCGAATTTTCTCACATATAGCCCCTAAATTTTTTCAAATATACAAAAAAGTGTGTATTTTATTTTAAAAAAATGATATTAAGAGGTTGCACAAGCTTAAAATCTTAAAATTTGTTTATGTTTAAAAGCATGCCATCATCATTTAATTAAAACCCAAGCTTAAGTACTGATTAAAAAAAAGTATATATTTAATTTATATTTTAATATATATTATTATATATATTTAATTTTTAACAGTCCCTGAGTAAATACGTTCTTTATTAAAAATGTTTTTTCTTTATAATTCAAGTTTTAAGTTGTAATTTTTTGTAATGTATTTTTTACTTTAATGGTGTTTGAGGCCCACCATATCTGTTTTTTAGGATTTCAAAAAAACCCCATGGATGTGCTATTGTGGTTTAAGAGTTTTTGATGCTAATTATGATTTTTTGCGGGGTTTTAAAATACAAATTGTTTCTAATTCATAAAATATGCCCATAGGTTTTTTAAACAATTAATTATTGATTTCATTAATTTTCTCTTGGAATAGAGTTATTTTATCAGAGCGAGGCAATAATCAGTTGAATTCAGCAGAAATAATTTTTTTAACTTCTATCATTTATTTTGTAGAAATTGTTGATGTAAATCATTGACTTTAGGGTCAGGTGAATTGAAACCAATTAAGTTACAGGTTTTAGTGAAAATTGGCGTTAAAATATTGCTTTAATCCTCTTAAGAAAAAAGTCGCGTCATTATGCCAAATATTTCGTACAAACTCTCAACAAAATTTTAATATTTCAGAAAAATTGGCAACTTTCTAGTATTATTTAAAAAAATTAAATTAAAAATAATAAAGTCTTCAAACAATTAAAGTTGTTAACTTAAATTAATGATTACATTAATCTAATCGAAAAGTGAGCAAAAAATGTAAAATTTCAGAAAAAATAAAAAAATATTTGTGTGATTTCCAAAGCCTTTGAAGTGTGTGTGAAATCTTTGAAATATTTGTGGAATTTTGTGGGATTTTATAAATCTGTATGAAATTTAAAAAGATTTTGAAATCATGATGCGATTTTTCAGTACTTTGTGGAATCTTTGTGCAATTTTATTTTACTATTTGTGAATTCTTTTAAAATATTTAAAGTATTTGAATAATCTTGGTCGAACTTTCTTATTCTTTGTGAAATCTTTTTAACCCGAAGGATTTGTTTAAATTTGTGTGAAATCTTTGAAATGTAGAAAATATTTGTGTAATCATTGTAGAATTTTTCAAATCTTTTTGGATTTTTTATAATCTCTTCGACATTAAAATCTTTTAAATTTTTTGAAATGCTTTAATTTTTAATCTTTGAAATATTTTGGTTATCTTTGTAGAATTTGTAAAAAAAATCTAATCGTTGGTGGTTGTATAATTTTTGAAATCGTTGTGGAATTTCGTTAAACTTTTTCAAATTATTGAAATCTTTGTGAAATACTTTTGAAATTATTCAAATCTTTATACTTTGCAATCTGCGAAATATTTGTGTAATTTTTAAAAAACTTTTGAAATCTTTGTGGATGCTTTTAATTTTTGTGAAATCTGTCGCACAATCAAAAATCGAGTCGTGAACCCCTTGGCACTTATTTATCATTCAATTAATTTCTTTAGCAGTATTTGCTTAATTTGAAATATAAATAATGAAAGCTTCTTCGGATTCTTAAGACAGATAAATTTGTCATCAAAATAAACCGCAAAAATAAGCATTTCTTCAAGATAGGTGGAAGTGATGCAGTCATGGAGGAACGCTATGCCTGCGGGAAGTGTTCTCGAAAAAGATTACGTAATCTGTGATCTGCACTTTGAAGAAGAAAATGTATTGAGAGATTTTGTAACTAAAATGCCGGATGGAACAGAATGTCGTTTCAAAAGAGATCGAGTTCAATTGAGAAAAGGAGCTGTTCCAAAATTTGTTTACCCACCAATCTTCCAAGAGGATACAAAATTTGTTCCACCAGGCATTCAACCATTCCACCCTCGTTTAGATGAAAATATCTTAAAGGAAAGTGATTTCAGAATTCTGCTGAGCCCAGACATTCAGTTTAAGTACGTTGACAATAAATTCGATTTTTTTAAGTTATTATCATACTAAAACTAAAATTTTGTTTAAAGTTATTCTTTATTCCTGCATTTAGATTTACATGAGAGAAAAGGAAGTAAACTTATCAGACTTTCAAAGGGTGGAAAACGCCAATGACATTCTTCAATTATTAGAAAAAGTGGAAAAACTTGATCCTTGTATGAGTCTTTCAGAGAGGTCAGTGAGAACAGATTTTAAATCAAGATAGCATAATCAATCGTGCGCTACACGCGAGTGTAGTTTTTCTAAGTAATTTTTAATTTTAATATTCTAAGGTTATATCAAAAAGATTTTAATTTTAAATAAAAAAAAGAGTTGAGTTAAAAAAAAAAAACGAATTTTCTACAAAATAGTTTAATTCCCAGGCAACAAGACGGATTTTCAGTCAAGAAAATTAATTTTCTGCCAAAGAAACTAATGTTTAAAAAAATAGTTACATTTTTAACCAAAGAGATGTGTTTTGAAATGAAATGTTGAATTCTCAACGAAATATATAACATTTGATATTAAAACTAAACAAGATTTTCATTCTAAATTGAAAATATTTGAATTCATCTAAAAAATTACAAATTTATAACGGAATAGTTGATTTCTCAGCCAAAAAACGATTTTAATTTTTAATCAAACAGTTGACATTGTAATAAAAAAAGATTAACTTTCTACAAAAAGGGATGAATTTTTAAATTAAAAAGACGGATATCCAAGAAAAAACTTGATAGTTATTTCAGTACAAACAGATTTTAATTTGAAATAAAAAACAGTTTAATAAAAAATACGTGTTTTCTATTACAAAATGTAATAGGTAGTACTTATTTCAATAGAAAACGATTTTATTTTAAAATAAAAAACAGTTGCCTTAAAAAAAACTCGAATTTTCAACAAACTAGTTGAATTCTCAAACAAGACGATTAATTTTCTACCAAGAAGATTCATTTTTGGTCAAAAAAGAATAACTTTCAATAAAATAGAAGACTTTCTCAACGAATAATATAATAGTTGGTATTAAAACTAAAATATTTTAATTTTGAACCAAACAATTGAAGTTTTAATAAAAATGATGAGATAAAAAAAGATACCATTTCTACCAAAAGAGATGAATTTTTAAAACGATTTCTTAAGTTTTCTGATATTTCGAAAAAGTATCTAGAAAATTTCTAAATTTTGTTCTCCATTTTACAGGATTTTATTAAATTTAAGTAAGGTTTGGAATCAGTTGATTAGATATTTAGGACTGATCGGCGCTTGGAAAACGTTAAAAAAAAATTAATAAATTTTCGGGAATATTTCAAAGTTTTCAAATATTTTTAATCTCTTCAAAGAATCATAAAAAATTTTGTCTAATCTTGTCTTGCTCAGGAATCTTAAGACTTTTTTTCATCTTGAAACCTTACATAATCTTTTTAAAAATCTTGAAAATTTTATTTGAAATCTTCAATAATCTATATTTTGTTCTAAGCTTATTGAAATCTTTCCAAATTATAAATGATGTTAAAATTGTTTGAAAACTTCTAAATATGTTTTAAAATTATTTGAACTTTTTCTCCATTTTTTTTAATTCTGCAATTTAAAAGAAAAGCCTTGAAATCTTCAAGATTCTTTTGTAGAATTTTGAACATCTTTTAGAATTTTTTGAATTCTTTTTAGACTTCCTTTTAACTAAATATTTTTAAAATAATTTTTTATTCTCTTGAAACCTTTCACAATGCTTAAAAAGCTTCTAAGTTTTTGGTTCGAAATTTTCAAAAATCTTTATTTTTCCTTAAATTTATTGAAATTATACAACGTTTGGTACAATTTTAGAGAATTTTTAAGTGACACCCTTCAAATATATTTTTTTTTTGCAAACTTTCGTTATTTTTGTAGAAATTCTTAATTTTTCACACAGGCCCATTCAAAAATATAAAAAAGGAAACCTTCATTTTTGAATCGTAAACGTTTCTATTTATTCATAGACAATTATATTTATTTATAATTATGAGTAGAAATGTATAATTTTGTAAGAAAAACTATTTAAAAAAATACAAAGAGCTTTTGAAAATAAAAACTATTTTTATTTTTTGTAGAAATTCATAATTTCCTGTAAAAAAATCTATCAAAATTATGAAAAACTAAACTTTTGTTATGCGGTTGTATATTTTCCAATTTTTCCGTAGAAAATAGCAGCTCTTTATAATTGTCTGTACAAATTTTTTATTTTCTCAGAACAAATTATAAGAAACTTTTTTTTGCATTTGTAAAATCTTTGAAATAATTCTGTTATCTTTTGTGAAAGATAAGTATTCATAAGTCTTTGTAGAAATATGTAATTATCTACACATAAAAAAAACTATAAAAAATTAAGATTTTGTTTTGTTATTCTACATTTTCATAATTTTTTCTTTTAAAAAATAGTATTTATTCATAATTTTGTGTAGAATTTTGTAAGCAAAACTTTGAAAAACTACAAATATAGATTTTCAAGAAATTCGAGGTGTTCACATTTGGACCTATGGAGTGTACTTTGCAATTGACTTCTCTCTCTTGACCGAAAAATCTTTCTTAGTTGAAAATCAATTCATGTCGAAAATTCGTCTTTTTTTGTTAAATTCAACTGTTACTGATTAAAAATTTTTTGGTTTAAATACCAACTACTATATTGCTCTTTCCGAATTCATCTTTTTTGGAATGAAAATTTAATTACTGGGTTGAGAATTAAAGTCTTTTGTTAAAAATTAATTTTGTTGATTGACAATTCATGATTTGAATTGAACATTAGTTCTTTGGTTGAAAATTGAGCTATTCTACTGAAAATATGTTTTTTCGTTGTTTAAAATTAATTTTTTTTTTAATGAAAATTTAAATATTGTATTAAAAAATCGCCTTTTTGATAGACACTAACCTTCCTGGTTGAAAATTCAACTATTCCAGTTAAAGATTCATTATGATGAAGAATTATTTTAGTTGGAAATTCATCTCTTTGCTTGAATATTAATTTTTTAAGCCGAAAATCAATAATTTTTTTCAAATGTAAATATAATTATTTGATGATTGGTTGAGAATTGATCTCTTTCATTTAAAAATTTAAGTATTGTGAGTCATCATCTAAGTTGAAAATTCATATTTTTGCTTGAAAATAAAACTACTCGATTAAATGTTAAACTCGTTTGGCTTAAAATTGATCGCTTTTATTTGAAAATTCAACTGTTTGGTTCTTGTTTTTGTTGAAAAGTCGTATTTTTGGGGTATAAAATTAATCGTTTCGATTGAAAATTCAACATTTTGGTTAAGAATTCATCCGTCTTGTTGAAACTGCAAATATATTTACTTTTAAAGTTAGGAATTTGAAGCGGTTTAAATTGAATTTAATATAGTATCCACATTATTTTTACCTAATATGCACTGCATTTTAAGTATAATAAGATAAAATAAAAATTTGTTTGAATTATTATGCAAATTTATGTGCTTTTGGGACATATTTAAGAAAATATTGTAATATAGTTGTTCAATATTGTCTAAATTAAACATACGAGGGTAGTTCAATAACTCCTTAGAATGACCAACATATGGCGCGCGAATCGCTCCAAATCATCTGTTTTCAGTCAGCACCACTCCCGACTAGATATATG
>NC_046661.1:108973852-108979994 GCF_010883055.1 Belonocnema kinseyi | reverse complement strand
CAGAGGTCGGATTCACCGGAAAAATGTCCACGAAGCTCGTCATCCATTTCAGCCAGATCTTTAGGCTTGAGAGAAACCTTGGTGTTGATGTTTCTCCGGGTGACCCAGCATCGCTCTTCATCTATTGGATGTCTGCCCGCGGTTGGTCTTAGTGTCGCCTCTCTTTCTTTGTTGCCGGCTTATTCTAGCTGTGGTAGAGTAGGCGTTCCGCTTACATAGCCCCTTTTACGGAGTAGTTCAGCATGGTTTCGTAGACGTTGCTGCGAAAAGTGCGATAGCTCCGGGTGTTTCTCGCACGACAGAGCATGCAGCCGTGCCATGTAACCCCGTTCACGGTCCACACTCGCATCGTAGCACTCTAGCAAGTCGTGATTCAGTCGCTCCGTCCACCTAAAGGACGCGAGATCCCGCCGATCCATCGCATTGAATCCATTTTCATTGGCTCCCCCAGCTCTAGAATGGTCGGCATAGTTGGCCGACCCATTGTCGGGAGCCCTGCGCGTTCTGTTGTTTTGAACCGCACTTACTACAACTATGTTTCGTGTTGTCATTGTTGTTCCCACGAGAAGCTAGGGAAAGGGGTTCGTCCATCCTTGTAGAGCCCCGCATGCAAGGATAAGGCTGCGTACTCTGAGAGGTCGCCCGGTATCCCAGAGTCACCGTTCTAGACACCTCACCCAGGTGCCATTCAGCTTTCGGCACGGTTTTCACACCTCCGCTTGGGGGTTAATTCTTTCGGGACTTGCGGCTCGCAAGTTTGAGCGAGCCTAAGGCGCGCGACGGTTGAATCTCGCACTTCGCGCTCGATAATGTTTGTTATCAAAGATTAGGTTTCTCAAAGCTCTGTAGGCTTTGAGGTACACATTCTCATTGTGACACTCGCGCTGCGCGCTCGATTTCCGACCGATATTTTTAAACAGGTTTTGTTAAATCTTCTTTTTTTCTCCTAACTTTCGTCGTTTTTCGACACATTTGTTTTATTATTATTTGTTCAATGTTATTTTTCACAAATAAAACAAAAAGTACGCGTCCTATCAAGAAGTGATCCTTAACGAAATTGCAGATCTTTTTTAGGATAACAATTTTTGTTAATTCATCTTTTTTCGTATCCTACATAGTTTGTCCACAAAATGGAAATTTTTATTTTTCATTATTTTTGTGCAATAAAAATTTGAATGTTTGATTTTTGAAGAAAATCCAAAATTTGTTATGATGATCTTATAGGGCTTTCAAAAAAAAAAATGTTTTTCTTCTCTTGACTTTTTTTCATATCGTGCGTTTTTTGGCTTCAAATTTTGATTTTCGGTCTCAAAAATTCTCAAAATGCGCTCACTTTTTGAATTTTTATCAAAAATAGCTAGTTCACGAACTCGTGCTTTCTTTTAGGACCTAAAATAAGTGTGCCAAAGATGGATTTGATTTGCTCATTTTTTCGAGAGTTATCGTGTTTACGCACGGACAGCCGGACGGACAGACAGACGCCATCGTGAAAACCTGATTTTCATATTCAGGGGGTCTCGAAACGTTGAGATCCGTTGAAGAAGTGTGATGTCGAATTTCAGACAATTTTAATACTTTTTCAATCATAAATGATGAGAATGTAAAAAGGGAAAAGGATTAAACAACTACAACAGGGTCCTATTAGGATCAGGAAAAATAAAATGTGAACATTATTTTGCAATATCTGAATAAGAAATGCCAAACCAAGTTACACACAAAAGGAAATTGTAATAGGAATTTGATATAATAGTTTTTAACATGCAATGTAGAAAATTTCGCATTATGGTCTGTGCACAAATGTGGAGGGTAATGCAAAGACCGAGCGCGGAGCGCGAGATAAATATATTATCGAGCGCGAAGCGCGAGAATGAACAGTCGCGCGCCCAAACTAACGGTGAACATCTCAGTAATACTGACGTCATTTTGCTTGAGTTTTATATCATTTGAATTCAAATTCCATTTGATACTAAAACATGCTCAAAATAAATATGACTTATCATGAAATGTTATTTTTACCATATTTTTTAAAACAGTTTATTCAAATTATAGACAGGTTTCACGATTATTCGGAACATCGCGATCAATGGTGTGTGATATTTTCAAAAAAAAAGAAAGTTAAATTTAAAAAAAAATTCAGAGATTTACAAATATTTTACAAATGTTGCAAAATGTAATAATTTCATAGCATATTAAAAAGATTTTACAGACTTTACAAAGATTAACAAAATTTTTCATATTTCTAAATATTTCACAAAGATTAAAAAGATACTCAGATTTCAAAACATTGCATAGTGCTTTCACAAATTCGACAAATATTTCAAAGATTTCACGAATATTTGAGAGATTTCACAAATATTTCAAAGGTTTGCCAAAATTCTTACATTTTGCAAAGATTTAAAGGATTTCAAAAAGATCACAAAAATATTTCAAACATTTCACCAGCACCTTTCGAATATTACGCAAAAATTTCAAAAAATTTTACAAATACTTAAAAAGAGTTCAAAAGATTAATCAAAGATTTCGAAAATTTCAATA
Organism: Belonocnema kinseyi; assembly: GCF_010883055.1. Classification (NCBI taxonomy): domain Eukaryota; kingdom Metazoa; phylum Arthropoda; class Insecta; order Hymenoptera; family Cynipidae; genus Belonocnema; species Belonocnema kinseyi. The sequence goes on along the minus strand of NC_046661.1, from coordinate 108,977,459 downwards.
AGATTTAACAGATTGCAAATAGTCCAAAATAATCAAAATGTTCCAATGCTTTTACAAACTTTTCATAGATTACAAACAAAATTTAAAAAGTATTAAAAATATTTCAAAAAGACTTAAAAATAATTCGAAAGATTTCACAAATGTTTCACAGATTGCAAAGATTCTAAAATATTCCAAAAGAATTCAATGATTTTACAAACTTTTCAAAGTTTAAACAATTTTTTTTTAATATATCACAAATAAAGGTTTGAAAGATTGTACAAATATCAAAAGATTCCATAGATTTCAAAAGATTGACAAAAACTTTGCACCAGCCACTTGAAAATAATTGAGAATTTAATTATTTAAATAATGCAGAAATCAATTATCTCTATAGCTCCAAACATTTCAACACTGATTTTTAAAACAGCTGCAGAACGCAATATCAGAAATTGCTAAAAATTCTTTATGATAAAAAAGTACAAAAATAGATCATTACTTGAATGTTCAAAAATATATTATCTTATAATTATTTGTTGCTGATAAAGTTCGCCATTACTAATCGAAAGCTTTTACTAAAAAATAGAAACTTCAAATATCAAGGCGACCGCAAAACTTTGTTTTCAAAATTCCCTGAATTTTCCATAGCTAATTTTTCATTTCCCTCGATCGTTAACTTTCTAAAGTATTTAAAAGAATTCGGCATAAATTAATAAGGATTCAGGATATAGGTCAAATCAATTCAAACAAGTTGCAAGGAAATATTAAAAAATACTCTCAAATGTTTTGAAATTCCTTGAAACTTTTCAAAACTCTTGAAAATGACCTGAAATCTTTTAAAATACCCTAAGTATTTTATATCTCTTTTAAATTATTTTAAAATTCCTTTGAATTTTTTGAAGCTCTTGAAAATACACAAAAATGTTGTTAAAAACCCTACATTGAAAAATGATCGATTTTAAACTCTGTCTAAAAGTAAACACTTTTTGAATTAGAAGTTAAAATATATATTTTAAGTCGTTCGAAATTAATAATTTTTCCATTTTTATTTCATTATACGCCAAAATTCAAAATTTTCACTCAAAAATTAAAAATTCAACAAAGTAAATCAAATGATATTCTAACGTTCAAAGTTTAAAAATAGCGTTCTGAAATTTTATCGATTCAAGGCATTCTATTTGAAACACTTCTGTTTCAAATTGATTAGCTTTGCACATTCTATTTATAAATTCGCGCTTTAATAAAACAGTCCAATATTGCTAAATATTAAAAAATGTACTTGTTTCGATTAAAGAGAAAACGCGTTAAATATTTAAAATTTTAGACTGAAACAATATTTGAACGTAGAATTCAAAATTGATTAAAAACGTTTCAGTATGAATTTATTAATTTGAAATTATTTTTAAATTGATTACAGTTTCTAAACTTTCAATGGGATGTTTACTTTTGTTTATTTTCTAAAGCTTTCAAATTAAAAAACTTCAATTTATAATGTTCAAATATGTAAATTGTTTAGTTTTTAACCGATTTAGAAACGCCTTGTAAGATGAATTAATTACTGTTCAAAGTTGCATTTAAAAATTTTTTAAATTGAGAATGTACTCTTAAAAATGTAAACCTAAAATGAAAACTTTTTAAACTAAAAGATTTTAGATTTGTGCAATGTAAATTGAATTATTTTGCGATGGAAGAAGTTTACAATTTAACATTATAAAAAAATTTTTAATCGAACTTATTTCAATTTGCATTATAGTTATGTGATATGAAACTTAAGACATTTCAAATGATTAAAGATTTTTTTCTAAAAATTTGTGAAATTCCCGAATGAAAAATAAATGTAGAAATTTCTCACGTTTTTCGGTATCAAAAATTCTCGGTCTGATGGTGATCTTATCCAAAAAAATTTGTTTCGAGTAAACAATTCAAAATTCCAAAAATTCGAAAAATGTTTTTTTGAATCTCGAAATATTTATTTATTCTGCCACATTCTTAATTAGAAGTTTTTACTTCTTTAATTTTTCCTTTTTATTCATGTTAGTATTTATTCGAGTAATTTTATAATATTATTCATCAAAGCATGTTAGTTGGAAGTTTTTACAATTTAAAAAAAAGTTTGTATACTTTTTGTATTATGCTATGATCTGAACTTAGAAAAAACACGTAGTATTTATTTTTCTGATATACATGATATTTTGACTTTTTATTCCACGAAATTTTCTTTAAAATTAAGTCGAACAGTGCAAGTGTGAAAATAATTATACCTTTAGCTTCTGAAAAAATATATCTTATTTGGTGAGTAGCTTTTAAACTTCTTCACAGACATTTTTGTATGTAAGAAAATAAATATTTACATTAGAAATATTATAACTGAACGTTCGCTATCAATACTTATGTTGCTGAAGATTTTTTTGTTCGTTTAGTAATTACTGCATCCACAGCCTCTTTTTTTATTTGCGTTCGCTTTATTTGCAGATTTCTCACTGTGGCCCTCAGTCCTTGAACCTGAAAATGTCTTATTTCAAATTTCACCCGAGATCAATATTACTCATGGAAGTCACGTTAAAAATACTATTTCATTTAAGCACTTTTTCAATCAGTCATTTTTGTCGTCGATTTGTAGTCCTAAGCTTTACTCTCAATTTGTTATTTATTACTCTAAGTTTCATTTCCAGACGGACTCTTCTCGATCTCCTATATTCTGCTTTGACAGAACTTCTGACATGATTTCACTTTTCGACCTGGACTACTTTTCTCGGGCTTCATGAGATATCTTGTACAGACGTTTTCTCTGAAAGAAAAGATAAATTGTTAAATACGAATCATCAGCTTCAAGGTTGCTACAGAAGTAAGGTTTCAAAATTCCATATGACTTTCCTAGGTTTTTCAGGTTTAATTTCTCGATGTCAACTCAAATTATGACCACGCCTATAAAATATTTTTTTCATATTGTTTACTATTTTTAATTTAATGTTGAAATATGAATTTTTTATCACGATGTTGATTGGAGGGCCCTTTTCACGTTAAAGGGGTCAAACTTTCCACCTATCACAGCTCACGCCTCAGTGATTCTGAAATATCTTCTTCTGTGTCGATGTTCGGTTTTGGTTATATGCACATCGAAAATAGAAGTCGCAAAATATTGTTTAAAAAAATGTCAAAGAAGGGTTTCGTAAAAGCCAATAGAGGAAATCTACCGAAAATATATATATATTTATATTACAACAGGATAAATTTTTTGTCACATAATGCTTAAAAAAAACGCTATCAAATCAAAACAGTCAGAATTGACAGCAGACCGTGGCCTAACCTCCTTATCATGAGTTTCGCATCGCCACATTGATAGATAATTATGAGAAACTCTGACTCACGTTCTGTTGAACGACAAAAAAGAAAAAAATTATAATGCACCTTCGATTCAGATTAAAATTATGTATTACAAAATTATTTTATCTCAAATCGCGAAACAACCCTCTTATAAATGTTTTTTTTCTTTAGCTTTTAAGGTCTCAATTAATACGAGAGTAGGTCAATAAGTCCTTAGAATGAAGTATAAAAACAATTTTTTTTTTATTTTTCAACATAATCTCCTTGGAGCTCTATACACTTGGTCAATCGCTTTTCAAGTTTT
>NC_046661.1:108965814-108973752 GCF_010883055.1 Belonocnema kinseyi | reverse complement strand
AGCATCCCTGCGTGTCAACAATATGCTAGAACACTTGCGGGAAAAATGCAGAAGGCGGTTGTCCTTTGGTCGCTCCGTGTTCTTAGGGTGCACGAGGCTTTTACTGGATCGTCATATTGATTCCTTTACAAACTGTAACCACCTATCTCACGGTTGTGAGACGTGGTTGTGGCTGAAATTTTACCGCGATTTCGCTGGAAGCGGGTGCAATCTTTCAGATTAGCACCCGCTCCCGGCGAAATCCTGCGGTTGTCCTTATGACAAATTTTCAATTAAATTATATCAAATACTGTAATTCAAACCCCTCATAAACTAAAATCATAAAGTAAATCTGAATCTTTTAATTTGACATCAAAGAAGGTTCTCAAAGCACCTACGGCCTTGACGATTACATTCTTGATAATGTAATAGTTATTGCCTTAATCGCGCTTCGCGCTCTACTGTTAGATTCTACAGGCTCTAATTTTTAAAAATGCGTTTTTATCGAAAAATTCGGCTAAAATAGTTTGAAAATATATTTGGTATCTAGTGAAAATTTTTGGATCTATAAAAAAAATAATTTTTTCTATTTTTTGAAAATTTTCAAATTTTTAAAAGTATATAACTTTTCTAATTTTCATGAAAATTAAAAATTTTATTTGGATAATTTGCAAGTCTTTTACGCATCTATAATAAACTTTTAGAAAAATTTATAAAATTTCAACAACAAAAATTTCAAAATTTTGAAAATGCACACAATTTTTTAATTTTGTTTCGAAATATCTGATTAATGAACTTAGCCTTTATTTTGGGGACCTTCAGAAGTATATCAAATGCGGACTCGATTGGGCAAATTCTTCAAAAATTAGCGTGGCTACAACATTCAGGTAACCATACATACAGACAGACGTACAGACACCTACAAAATTTTATGATTTTCGGATTCTGTGCGCGCCGAAACGTAAAGATCCGTTAAAAACCTGAGACCGAAAATTTGGACAATTACATTACACTAACGTTTTTAATTTTCATCCAAATTAAAAATGTAATTTGGATAATTTGCAAGTATTTTTGTCAAGTATCGAAGACATTGACAACATTTTCTGAAACTTGAAAAAAGTTTTCTAAAATGTTGAAAAAGCTCTAATTTTTTAAATTGTGTGCTAATCGAAAAATTCGGCTAGAATAGTTTGAAATGTATTTGGTATCTACTGAAAATTTTGAATAAAGTTTTTAGATTTTTGAAAAAATCATTTTTTCTATTTTTTGAAAATGCAAGTCTTTAACCCATCTATGAGAAACTTTGACAGAAATTTTTATAAGTTAAAAAAAATGGAAAATTTTGAAAATGCTGTAATTTTTTTAATTTTGGGCTAATCGAAAAATTCGGGTAGAATATTTTTGAAATATATTTCGTGTCTGGTGGAAATTTTGAATGAAATTTTTGGATCTATAAAAAAAATAATTTCTTTTATTTTTTGAAAATTTTCAAATTTTTAAAAGTATATAACTTTTCTAATTGTCATCAAAATAGAAAATTTTATTTAGATAATTTGCAAGTCTTTTACCCATCTGAAAGAAACTTTGACAACAATTTATATAATTTCAACAACAACAAAATTCAAAATTTTGAAAATTCTCTCAATTTTTAAATTTTGGTTTGAAATATCTGATTAACGAACTTAGCCTTTGTTTTGGGGACCTTCAAAAGTGTATCAAATGCGGACTCGATTGGACAAATCCTTCATTAAGTTAGCGTGACTATAACATTCAGGTAACCATATATACAGACAGACAGGCACCGATGAAATTTTATGGTTTTCGGATTCTGTGGGCGCCGAAATGTAAAGATCCGTTAAAAACCAGAGATTGAAAATTTGGACGATTGCATTACATTCTCAGGAATGAGAATGTAAAAATGTCATAATGGACATTTTGTATGACTTTTTAATATATTTAATGCTATTACTCACAGTGTTGACTTTCATTCTTCGATCAGTGTTGAAAATTCTTTCTTTTTTATCATTAAAATTATTCGCTATCTAAAGTCTTCCTGATAAAGGATTTCATCTAAAAGACAAATTTTCAGGTTAAAAACCAAACAATCTTGATATAAATCGGAAATTTCAGGAGGAACCTTTTTTCGTTTGTTATTATCTAGACACATTGTCATATAGTTATGGTTAAAAATAATTATTTATTATGTCTTATTTATCTCTTATCACAAAACAACGCATGGTTTTATTTAATTTTTTTTATAACCTACTATTAAAATTTTAACAACTTTGTAGGAAATTCAACTATTTCCTTTTTTTTTGTTGAAAGTTAATTCTTTTTGTTTGAAATTGTATGTATACATATGCTTATATTTTGGGTTCAGAATTCATCGCTTTTTGAATCAAAAACAGGTTGAAAAGTCAGCATTATAATTCTTTGCGGAAATTCCCGGTCCCAATTATTAAAATTATATTTCCTCACTGAAATTCCTTCTTCCAAACTCTTAATTATAATGCTTTACTGAAATTACCTGTTCCAAACTAAAAATAGGAATTCCAATTCAAAGCTTAGGATTATAATTCTTTGGGAAAATTCCATATCCAGTAAGAAGGCTTGCATTGATCGTGATTAAAAAATGTAATTTACTTGATCACCTGATTTTTACTGAATGGAATTGAAAAATACGAAATTCCGTGGTCAGGATCAATAAAATGAAAAGCCAGAAGTTTTTCATTGATATAAATAAATAATAGTATTTCTTGTGTTCTAGCGTAATTATTACCCATTAATTGATTATGTACTAAATTATTTATACATTTAGTATTAAAATACTTAATATATTATATTGATTTATATTTTTATTCACTCAAAGATATAAAAAATCTGATTCATAAGATTCTCGAAGATTGAAACTTCTAAACTTATATTTCTTAAAAAAGGATTGAAAATATTTTCAAACCGATATTTTCTGAAGGTGTCATTGGGAATTAAATTCATTTGAAATATATACTACATTTTAGAATTCGAAACAATGTCATAAAAATTTATTATAAAATCGTGTTTTTCATCTCGATTTCGGAAACAGCAAAATTACGAGCTACTGAAGTCTGCGTAGAATTTTATATTTTTTCGCGAGTGTAACCGTGATGGGACTCGTTTGTCATTCAATGGAAGACGTACAACTGGAACTGGAACTAGAAGCTGAAGAACTAGAACTATTGAAACTTGACACATTATTTTTGGCTTCTAACTTTTTCGCTATACTGGACAATCTTACAATTTTTTATTTATAATTTTACACACTAATTTTTTTCAGTTTCTCGGCACTTAATCCAACTATTTCTTTCGTTTATGTAACTATCTAAACATCTTTTCTTGTTATTCATAATTTTTTTTGAGTTTTCAGATAAATGGATTTTTACCTGTTTTTATTCCTACATCTTCATTGGATTGAACAAATTTGTCTATTTCTCCACTATTACGGAGTTCCTAAAAATCCATTCTTTTCATCTGACAAGAGATATGCCTTCCTCATCTGAGGAGTTATCTGTTATCTCTGTTAACAGTATTTGATATCTGAAAATTTGCTAATAATATTTTACCTTTGACGCCTGTCACATAAAATACCAAACCTTAGCATAAAAAATCCCATAAAATGTTCAAAAAATTTAATTTCTTTAAGAAAAACTAATTTTTAGTTAAAGAAATGAATTTTCAACAAAAATGTGTATTATATATAGTCACCAAGAAGATTAATATTCTAACACAAAAGACAAAATTTCAAGAAAATACATAAATTTTCAAGCGAAGAATATAAATCTTAAACTAGGCATGGAATAATTCAATTCTCAGTTGAAAAAAATCCGTTTCAACAACAACAAGAAACATACGAATTTGTAACAAAACAGTTAAATTTTTAGGTAAAGATATTAATTTGTAACTAAAATAATGGATCTTTAACTAAAAAAATTAATTTCAAGGCCAATAATTGAATTTTTAGACAAAAAGATTAATTTTCTACCAAAATATCACAAATTTCCAATAAAATAGATTAATTTTCAAGGAAATAGATTAATTTTCAAATAAATAGATGATTTTTCCACCAAAAAGATTAAATGTATATCAAACAAAATTTTCGACAAAAAATACAATGTTTAAATTTTCAGTTCAAAATAATAAAATATACAAATTTTCTACTATAAAAATTAATTCTCAACCGAAAACATGATTAATTTTCTACTAACAGACATAAATTTTCAACAAAATAAATAAATTTTCAACCAAATCATGAACTCTTAAAGGAATATTTAACCTAATAGTAAAATATTCAACCATAAAAATTAATGTTTTATACCAAAGAAGTCTAATTTTTACCAAAAAACATGAATTCTCAATCAAAATTTGAAATTTTAATGAAAATCTCAACCTGATAGTGAATTTTCAACCAAACAATTGAATTTGAAACTAAAGAAGGTAAATTTTTAACCAAGGTTTTATAGGGACAAAAATCCTGGAACCAAAATGAACAATTGACAGGATGATTCGAGTAAGAACTGATTTAAAATTCCAGATGTTTCCGTTTTTCTTACTATGATGTATTAATCTTGAAAAATAATAATCTTTTATATAACTAGGAAAAATGACAAAAATTGCGGTAAGTTTTGGTTTTCAAAATTATTATTTAACTGAAAATAATGCAATGAAAGTATTGATATAAAAATATCAAGTATAAATCGATTTTACAACCAATTAGTTAAATTTTAGACAAATTAGTTCAATTTACAGTTAACAGAAATAATTTTGACCCCAGAAAGAAATGAATTTTCAACTAATGAAAAATTATCAATCTTCAACCAAAAAAAATGAACTTTTGAGAAAGTAATTCAACTTTCAATAAACAAGTTGAATCTTGAACATAGAAAAATGACTTCAACGAAAAATTTGATAGGTAATATTTCAACAAATAAATATTTTAATTAATAAAAAATAAAGGTTTCTAGCTGAAAATACGAATTTTTTTATAAAACAGTTGAATTCTCAACACGAAAATGTAAATTTGTGATAAAAAAAGTTAATTTTCAATCTAAACAGATTTATTATTAACTAGACAGTTGAATTTTAACTGAAAAATATAACATTTTTACAGAAATAGATGAATTTTCTAGCAAAAAAGATGAAATAATAACAATTAATTTTCCACCCAAAAAGACTATTTTTCATCCAAATACATGAATTATCTACAGAAAACATGAATTTGCTACAACAAAATATGATTTTTCAACCAACAACTTTAATTTGTTAGCAAATTGTGAAATTTTCAAGCCAAAATTCAAGTCAGATAATTGACTTTACAACTAAAACAAGATTATTTCTCAACTAAGCATATGTTTAATTGTCAGAAAAATGTATTTGCAACGAAAATGAAACGAATTTTCATAAAAATAGTTAATTTTTCATCTAAATTGAACCTTCAATTAAAAAAAAATTATTTGTTAACAAAGTAGTTGAATTTTTAATGAAAAAGATGACTTTTTAACAATATAGTTGCCTTTTCAACACACATAAACATAGCATGTCGGCACCGGCATATATTTTTTTTAAGGTTACGTGTAGATAAGCCTAAGGACAACGCGTTACGCGCCCAGTCGCCTAAAGGACGTAGTCGCAATTCTAGTATCCCGCCTATATCTACAACAACAATTTATTTCTTTCTCGAAGAAAAGTCTAAATGTTTAAAACATGATCTTCTTTTAAATACTACAACAAGTTATTTTGTAAATAATCTTGTGTAATTACATAACTTGATAATAGACTTCAGTTCACTAGCTATTTTGAAAAATCGTTATTATAAAATCGATAGGTTTTTCGATAAATCTAATGCGTATCTCGAAAATCGATCTTCAGTCAACAACGTCGCGTTGCGTTGCTTTTGTTTGTCGTAAAAAAGAATTGTTTGTACTTTTTATTTCGTGATTATCGCGATTAAAATAGGTGGAAGTGTCTCGGAAGTACTCAAAAGGACTAATTATTCAAGAGAAATTGTAAGTAAATTGTTTTTTGCTTCAAGATCTGTTTATCACAAAATTATATTTGATGAATGATCAAAAATTGATAAATTCGGAAAATTGTTGGCAGCACATGTCTAAAACTTTGATGAGAAGTTTGGAAAACCGTTAGCCGACAAGAAAATTAATTATTTATGAAAATCTTAGCCTGTATTCGCTGTTTTTGAAGTTCAGATTTGTAAGTCTTCTCAAAAATGATAACCTATATAAATATTGAAAAGGTTAATTCATTCAGATAAGAATTATGAGGATACCTGTATGACAGAAGAATCTTTAAAAAAGCATGTATATCATTTAGAAAATTGGCTTCTCCGTGTAAAATGTATAATGTTAAGTGATATTTCCATTCTATTCATAAGTCTTCAACGATTTTTTGGAAAATGGCATAATAATTTGAAGACATGTTAAAAACCAGAACATTTTCGGAGGACAATGGAAGAGTTATAGAGATATAATTCTAAAAGGTTAAGATCAGACTATAATTTATTTTGCTTCAAAACATTTCCACGATTTTAACCAGTTCTGGAAGATGTAGTACGTTTACGATAAATTCCAAAAAATTGAATAAAATTTCCCAATTCTTCAAGAGTTTTAATCTATTTATATAAAAATATTTGAGTCATTAATAGAACTTCAAGAATTTGAAGCAATTAAGAAATGTTTAGAAACTTAACACACTTTTTAATTATTTTTCTCTGAAGTTGTTATTATTAATCATATAGAGTTTTTATAATTTGGCAATAGGTTAAAAAACTGCTAACATTTAAGACTATCATTGCAGGATGTCTATAGCGAACTTGAAAACCTGAAATTCTCCTTTAATATTTTTGTTTAACCTGGGAAATCTAGAATACTACTTCAATTTTTCGTAAAGCCTTTTAATTTTAATATTTTTTCAATTATTTGCTTATAAAACAATTATTTTACTGAGATGCAAAGAATAATTCATTATTATAATTATATTAATTATATTATTTAATTAATTTTAATTATTATATTTGTAATTATTTTATAGTCTGGAATAAAAATAATTTAATATTGCCCGGGTGGCCGCTGGACCGAAAAACCAGAAAAACCGGGAAATGACAGTGAATTTATGTTTTGACCGGGAATTTTACAAATCTTTAGAAGAAAAGTCTGTCCAAGTTCGATTTCAAAAGTTTTTAAAATTAGGTAGCTCAATTATATTGTTTAATTATGATATCATTCAGTTCACAATATCAAATTCGAAAATCTTTTACTTAAAAAATTGTCCATTTTAGATTTTTATTTTTAAGCTTACTTTTTTAATTCAAAGGATTTTAAATTGCAGTCCTGAAGACTTAGACAAGTAAAAAAATAAAAGCATCTGAAGTTGTGAATTTTGAATAAGAAGCATTTTTATTTTATCAAATGTAAATAAAATATTTTCAAAATGGGTCTATACTTTAAGTATTAAAAATTGAATAATAATTGGTTCGATAAAAACATTCTAAATCCGTTAAAAATGTAAGAACTTTCAGATTTTAACGTTTAAAATTGAACTGTTTCAATTCGAAAGTCTTAGTTATTAAAAAAATGTAAACATCAAATTGAAACCTCGTAAACTGTTTTCAATTTAAAAATAACTTGATAATTGTTTCAGACGAAAATATTTCATTTTTAACACAATCAATTTTAAATTTTGTAGTTAAGACAAAGGATAATTATTTAATATTTAGCAATATTTGACTGTTTATTTAAAACGGTTAAATTAAAACCAAATATTTAAAAGTTATACAAATTGAAACTGAATTATTTGACATGGAAAACCTTAAATCGTTCAAATTTCAAAGAACTTTTAAACTCTGAATGTTACAATTTTAATTGTTATTTTCAAAAGAATTTTTATTTGTAAGTGAAATCGTTAATTTATTTA
>NC_046661.1:108944819-108965714 GCF_010883055.1 Belonocnema kinseyi | reverse complement strand
TCGTAGAAATAATTGGAGTAATTTAAAGAAATATATAGAAGTTTTGAAAAGATTCAAGATAAATTAAAACATTTAAAATTATTTCAAGTAATTTAAAGAAGTATTTTTACCGACAATATTCGGCTACTTGTACTGAAATTTCGGTGCAAATAGCAGCAGTCTAATTTAAAATAAAATATAAAGTTTTGCACATTTGTAAAAAAAAAATTTAGAAGCTTTTTAAGCAGGGCGTCAAAAGAATCAAAAAACATTTCCTTGAGGTTCCTTGGAAAATTGAAAATAATTTTTCATTTTGAAAAATTATTTTAAGAGAATATTTAAAAGGATTTTAAAAGATTTACACAATTGTCAAAAAATAATCTGGAATATTTCAAGGAATGTTTTTTAATTTGCAGGATTTTCTAAAAATCGTAGGAAAAATTCGATTCATTTGAACAGATATTTAGAAGTTCGGAAAAAATTTCAAAAATAGTTTTAAATTTAAAAAATATAAAACAATTTTTAGATTTCTCAAGATTTTGAAATACAATTTAGAAGTTTTTCAAGGATGTTTAAACTATTTAAGTTGAAAATAATTTAAGAAGTGTTCAGTTTAAACAAAATTTGATTCTTTAATTTTTGATCTTTCTAGCTTAAAATTCTTTAAAATAACATAATTTTGAAAATTTTAGACTTCATTGATTGATTCTTTAATTTATAGAGCATTGGAAATTATAATGTACATATATATTTTTTGAATTGAATCTGAATCTTTGAACTCTACATAATTTATAAAAGTAATTCCATTTTATATATTTTTATTTGTATTGAACATATGAATACAAAATTTCTGAATGAAAAAACTTTTAAGTTCAATTTTTTATAGTTTAAAACTCAAGCGTTCCATTTTGAGTGCTTTAATTTGTAGTTTATTTTTTATTGCTTCAAATGGAAAAATGTTTAGCTTTAAAATTCGATTTTTGAACAGTTGAACTATGTCTGTTAAATATTTATTTATTTTTTGTTACAAATTCATCTCGTTGGTTGAATACGAATTTTGTGACTAAAAATGTAACTATTTAATTTTTGGTTGAATAATTCTCCTTTGTAGTTGAAAATTCGTATTGTTTTGTAGGAGTGAAACTTGTAGGTTAAACATTAATAGTTTTGGTTAAAAACGAATTTAAAATTATTTTTTATGAACTAAAAATGTAACATTATTCCATCATTTTATTAAAAAATTCATCTCTTTGGTTGAACATTAAATTTTTTAAACAAAAATTTAACTGTTGAACTTTTTATTGAAAAATCACCTTTTTCAGTTGAAAATTCGTGTTTTGGTATAAATTAATCTTCTCGGTTAAAAATTCACCTTTTTTTATTAATATTTAACTATTCCAGTTGAAGATTCATCATTTTAGTTGAAAAACTTTGGTTGAAAATTTAATTATACCATTTTTGTTTGAAAATTTCTCTTTTTTAGTTCGTAATTCAACTACTTTGTCGAAAATTCTTGCATATTGTTAAAAAATCGTCGTTTTTTGATAAAAAATTAATCTTCTTGATTAAAAATTCATATGTTTGGTTAAAAATTAAAGTATTTCAGTTTATTATTCTTCATTTCAGCTGAAAATTCGTCTAGTTAAAAATAATACTACCTGGTTAAAAGTTAAACTATTTTGTTAAAAATGTCATCTTTCTGTTTGAGAATTCGATCATTGTCGTCAAAGATTCATACTTTTCTTCCAAAAACCATCGTGTTCTTTTAAAATTCAAGTATTCCAGCTACAGATTCGTCATTTAATTTAACAATTCATCACTTTGTTTAAAAATGTAACTATTCCAATTGAATATTTCATCATTTTAGTTAAACATTCATCTCTTTAGTTAAAAATATGTGTATTTCGTTGAAAAATCGTCATTTTTTTGTAGAAAATTAATCTTGTTTAAAAATTCATCTTTTTAGTTAAAAATCATTTATTCTAGTTGAAGTTTCATAATTTTAGTTGAAGATTGATTCATTTGTTTGAAAATTTGTGTTCTTATGTGAAAAATTAATTTACTTTGCTGAAAATTTAACTATTTCCAGTTTCGTTGAAAAATTATATTTTTAGTTCAAAATTCAACTATTCGATTGAAATAGGATTTTTTCTAGTTGAAAACGCAACTATTTGGTTGACAATTATTGCATTTTGTTAAAAATTCAACTATTTGATTAAAATTGCAACTATCTTGTTGAAAATGCAATATTTTAATTTAAAAAATAAATCTATTTTAACCCGTCAGCTGCTGGCGGTATCATATGTTACCACGCATTTTATCTCTTTTAAATTAGTTAAATCAGTTAAATTTGAATTACTTAGTTAAATCATTAGTTATTTAAGTAATTAGTAAATTAGCTAAATGTCTTATTTACTTTAAGGAATATAGCTGAAACATCGAAAAGGAATTGAAATTCCGCTTCAAACAAAAAATTCCTCAGCTGATGGGGTAATATAGTATACACATTAATTTCAACCAAAAATTCCTGGAATTTGAAGTATAAGATCAAATAAAATTATTTTAATATAATTTTTCAAAGATTTAAAAATAAAATTTAAAAAAAAATGGTTAACTTGAATGGTTTCACACTATCGGCAAAATTATACACAACTGGAAAAAACTTGAGATACCGGAGAAAACCTAGAATTGGCAGTGTTTTTTTTTTCAAAGATTCGAGCAGACACTGATTGTGTATAATTTTATCAGCTTTCATTTTTTCGTGTAAAGTGATTTGATGAAATCAATCAATCCTTTCTTCGGCCGTTGATATTTATTGATTTATCATTTTTTCTCCGCCTAATGTAGATATTACACTTTTAATAATATCCAGTCGCAGGAGTACAAGTCTACTTTCCAAAAATTTGGAGTAAATAGCATTATCATATTTAAAAGGTTACAAAGAATGTTAATTTGTAGATCTTTTATGACATTCAACTTCTTCAGCATATGTATGTATAAATTTAAATGTTAATTAATGATCATTTTCAGAATTATATTGTGCCATTTCCATAGAACGGATTTTTAAACTATGAAAAGGCGGAGAAATCAGTAGCTAAATAAAAAATTATAATCAAATACTGTATTCTGAACACGCAGGTATTTTTTGTTTGTAATCCTTTTTAATGTACGAAATAATTTACTAACATTTGTTAGCGACTTGCAAATTTTATTTTGAAGAAGGCACCATCAGTTGCGGTTAATATTTTAGAATTCTGAAAATAATCTTGAGCGTAGCGATTTTAATATTTTTAAAAAGTCAATACATTCGATTCCGTGCAAGTATTTAAAAAATACAACAGTACTTTACTTTCTGTTTACAACAGTTGCGTTTCAATAAAAATATGTCCTCTTTTTTATCACTATAATTCAAAAGTGTATTGGAGATGGATTATTGTTTTTTATGGCTTATTGTGCCTAAAAACACTAGGCATCCTGCATTATGAAACACAATCGAACTGAATTAATAGAACCAAATCGAAAATCAAATAAGAAAATGCAACTATTTTTTGTTTAAAGTCCATTATATCTTTTGTCCTGAATTAATCTGTTTTGGTTAATAAATTCTACTATTTGTTTGAAAATGTATTCTGTTGAAAATTAAACAATTTGTTTGAAAATCTTTCCGCATTAAAAGTTCATCTTTTTTTTGTGTAGAAAATACATCTTTCTTTGTTGAAAATGACCTTTTATGTTGAAAATTGAAATGTCTTCTGTAAAATTCGCTTTTTAAGCTTAAAAATTCAACTGTTTAGTTGAACATTCGGCCTTTTGGATTAAAAATTCATCTTCAATGGTAGAAACTTCATAATTCTTTTTTCATAATCCTAATTTTTTCAAAATTTTTGATATTGTTTTATTTTACTCTTAGTTTTCTTTTTTTATAGAAAAGTCTAATAATACAATCTTGGTCCAGAAATAGTCTCTTTTGGTTAAAAATTCTGCTATATTGTTAAAATGTCATATTTTTTGGTCGAAAATTTAACCTTTTTATTGAAAATTCGTCTTTTTTGGATAAAAAATTCGTCCTTATATATTACAAATTCTTCTTGTTGGCAGAAAAGTAATCTTTCATGGGTGTATATGAATTTTTTTGTAGAAAATTTAACTGTCTTCTAAAGAAATTTTATTTTTTGTTTGAAAATTCTATTTAATAAAAATTCGTTTCTTTTGCTTCAAGTTTCGACTATTTGGTTAAAAATTCATCTTTTGGAGCTTCAAAAGTTTACTGAAACATTTAATTTTTTAGCTTAAAAACTCAATCCTTTTTTTTATTTCATCTTTTTTGGTTGAAAATTCAACTACTTTGTGTAAAGTTTAACGATTTTGCTAAAACTTTATTTCTTGGTTGAAAGTGAACTTTTTTGTTAAAAACTCAACTGTCTTCTTAAAAAAAATGGTTGTCCTGAAAATTCATCTTTTTGGTTGAAAAATAACTATTTTGTTGAAAAGTCGTTTTTTGTGCTTAAAAGTTTTTTTTTTAACCCAAAAGTCAAATGTGATTGAAAATCCATATTTTTATTGAACTCAACTCTGTTTTTTATTTAATATTAAAATCTTTTGGATAAACATAAGCTTTTTATTTTTCGTGGAGAAATTATCTTTTTTGATTGAAAATTCATCTTTCTGGGTTCAAACTTAACTTTTTTGTTGAATATTCAACTTTTCGGGTTGAAAAGTTATTTGTCTTTAAAAAAATTCATCTTTTTGCCTTGAAAGTTAAACTAGTTAGTTAAAAATTGAACTATTTTGTTGAAAAATTCGTTTATTGCTCGAAAGTTCAACCATTTGGGTAAAAATGAATTTTTTGTTGTTGAATATTGAACTATTTGGGTGAAAATTGAACCATTTTGTTAAAAGTGCAATATATTTCGACTTGAAGTCTTAGGAATTTAAAGCGTTTCATATTGAATTCAATATGTTACATACATTAATTTTATTTAAAAGAAGCTTTCTTTTATTTTCGTGAAAAAATCGCCTAACTTCCCCTGTTTTGAGATTATTTTAGGCTGGGATGTCTGTAATTGTTTAAAACTGGACCGACAAATAAATTTAGAAAATTAATTATACTAAAAATGATTTGCATAAATAATCATAAAGTCTATCTGACCGAAAAAGGACTGATTTTTCTCTCAAATGTACTAGCATGTAATTTAAAATTGGTTTAATATAGTTTATTTGATACTTCCCTTTTCCAAAATTCGGGAAAAGGAATTTGAAACAGAAATTTTGTAAATTAATTTGTTACTTGTTGTAGGTAATTTTTTACAAGAATTATAATTCTGTGTTTGAACCGAGATTAAATAAATTAAGTATAGAAAAATCCCGTGTAGAATTATAATTTGGTCTTGGAAAAGGTAAATTTTGAGATTAAACGGGGAATTATGGAAAGGGGAGGTTATTATATTTCTGAATTTTAATTTTCACTTTAAAAGAGAGGATCTCCATAAAGAATTATAATTTAGTCTTATACACAGGAAATTTTCGTAAAGAATTATTATTTGGCTTGGAACAGAGTGTAATTTAAAAGATAATTTTAATTCTTATTTTATCTTAGAAATACACTGAAATCATTAAAAATAATTTGAAATCATTCAATTTTTTCGAACTCTTTTAAACTGAACCGGAAAATGGAAATATGGACGGGAAAAAACGGGAATTTAAAATCGTCGATCGGGTAGATATCCTGGTTATAATGAACAAGGTCATAGAAATATTAACAAAAGTCCGAATTTCGGAAAGTTCACATACATATTTTATTATGTTACACACACACACACACACACACAGTATAAAAAAGAAGCAACATGGATGATGATCGTCGATCTTATTATACTATTTCCAATATATGTACAACTCGAGGAACCGCGGAGATATCAAAATCGAATCGAAATTATTGTTTACACTCGTCCCTCTTTAGTCCTCAGTTGTAAAAAAAAAACCTGCATTAAAATATTCATACTATCTTTTCATGAATTAACATCCAAATAAACACATACGACTTGCATCTTACAAAATATACAAGGCCTTGACGTCTCTTTTTGGTGAGCACATGAAACTTAACATTAAGACCTAAAGACAAAAGGAAATCATTATAGGTCACAAATTAGTCGGTGATTGTTTCCCCGAAATTTCTTGAACGATGAAAAACTTTACAAAAACACGATTCAATGCAGTCGAGGAAATTACATATTTTTGGTATAAATTCTATTTAAAGATTTTGAGATGGCTTCCTATCTGTAAAGAAATTTTTAAGAATATATACTTGTCCAATACTGATTATCAACACCGCAAGAGTCTCTTGTAGAGACCACCAAAGTACACGCTCGTTTAAATCTTCTGCTCTCTTACGACCCTGTGCTTCCCGGAGACGATGGTGCGTTTGATATTCCATAATACTGTTCAGGTTTTTATGGATTTCCTGGGCCGACGATTCCATCTGAAAGCGCAAGTAAAATTAAGAATTAATTTCTGCAGTTCGAATTTAAATACAATATTACAGGGCTCGGACTCATTTGAGAAATTCAAAACCAGGGTGACTACTCAAATACTGGGGGAAAAATCCCTTGGCACCCCCAGGTATTTTCGAGTTATTTCTAGATTTTTTCAGGCATAATTTTTATAGAAAAGTTCGCAGTTTAAGCTTTAAATTTCAACAGTTTAGTAAAAAATTATTCTCTTTTGGTAGAAATTTAATCCTTGTTTTTTTTTGTGCAAAAATGTAACTTCGGTAGAAAAAAGTAATCTGTTTTGGTTGAGAATTCAACTATTTTGGTAACAATGTACATATTTAACCAGAGGACCTTTCAGTCTGCTTTTTATTTTAAATTGATACTCTCCTCAATGAAAGGTACATACCAGAGGTTTTCTGAGAAAAATGCATTTTAAAAATTGCGAACGGATCGTCGCTATCCTTACTGTTTTTTCTTTTTTTTTTTATTGATCGAAATGCTAATTTATCCCATTTTTGAAAAACATTTAATATAATTATACCACGTGATGATTATTTATTCCTTATTTTCAAAAAAAAACTCTATCGTATTTTTATTAAAGTAGGAACAAAGAGTTTCAAATGAAAATTTCAATAATAAAAACGAAATACCAGTGGATGCAGTGACTCATTTCACAAATATTTACTAACAAGAATCAGAAGTGTTTTGAAAGTTTATTTTCAGACATTAAAGATAACTGCCGATTATTTGTTTTTTTTTTCTTTTTTAGTTTACAGAAAATAATTTAATTTAGTATTTATTGTTGAATGTTTGATTTGTTCTTGTTTTTTCCTTCATTAATTTAAAAACATAAATACTAGAAACTATTGAAGAATGAAGAATTTTAATAAAATGCACAATTGTCCAAACAAGTGATAATAAAAAAACAATAGAGTTATTATTGAAAATAAGGAACCATTCGTTCCCAATTTTTAAAATGCATTTTTCGCGAAAATGGGTTAAAATTGCGTCTTC
Organism: Belonocnema kinseyi; assembly: GCF_010883055.1. NCBI lineage: Eukaryota > Metazoa > Arthropoda > Insecta > Hymenoptera > Cynipidae > Belonocnema > Belonocnema kinseyi. The sequence goes on along the minus strand of NC_046661.1, from coordinate 108,958,230 downwards.
TTGATTTTTCTCAGAAAACCTCTGGTATGCACTTTTTATTGAGGAGACTATGAATTAAAAACAAACACACCGAAAGATCCCCTTGTAGATTAAAAATGAAATTGTTTTGTTAAAAGTTTCGTCGTTTTAACTTGAAAATTCAACCATTTTTAGAAGTTTTGTAGATGTGTAAAATTTAAACTGAACATTTTTGTGCTCCTTTCTTTGTTTCCAAGAAAAATGCAAAGATTCGTATTTTCAAAAATAATTTTTGTGTTGTATTTCTTTAAAAAATTATATATATATAATAAGTGTATTTTCTGAGAAAATCCATTTTCAAGAATTTAACCAAATCAGTTATTTTAAGACAAAAAAGAAAAAAAAGTTTTAAGCATTTTTGAGAAAAACGATTCGTTATTTTCAACGATTAAAAATCCCATTTTTCTCGAAATCGACGTAAAAAATTATTATCAGATTAGAATGTTCCTTTTCCCGAAATCTAGAAAAAAAAACTAGATAAACATCGCGCGACTACTGGTTCTCGCGCTCGATTCTGTATTTACCTCGCGCTACACGCACGGTCTTTATATTTTTGCACATTCTTGCGCAAACATTTTAAAATTACGACTCAAAACATTCACCACTGTAATTTTGTAATTGTGAATTCTCTTTCGTTAAAAGAGCTTAGCGCGAAAGTTTGAGCGCACCTATGGCACGCGACTGATGACAATCGCACTCCGCACTTGTTCTTTGCATTTCTTCCGCATTCGGGCACAGACATTTTAAAATCAAAAGTGAACCGACCGACAACTGTTATTTTGTGATTTTGAACTCTCTTTTGTTAAAGTTCTTTTGGCTTTAACGAACACATTCTCATCACGTATCTCGTCCTTCGCACTCGATTTTGTCCAACATGTCAACTTTTCTACATTATACACAAAACTTTTATATCTATTATAATACATTTTTTATGTAACTCTGCCTGGGATCACTTATTAAAAAATTGCAAAATAAAAAGCAAATTGTATTTATCATGATTATTTTTGTATTTGTTTCTTATTTTGCTTTAAATTGTATTCTAAGCTGCTCTGAAACATGTATCATTTCAATAAATGTATATCATTACAATTCATAATATGCATAAAAATTGCATCATACTAGTTCTTATTGCCTTGTTTTTTTAATTTTTTTCTTTTTAATGTTTTTTACGATTAAATAAAAACTACTGCGCATCTGTATAGGGTCTAATGCAGGAACCTATATAGGGTCCTATATAGGAGCCTACGTCTTATTTTGTCTTTTCTGTGTTTTTTCCAAAAAGTTAATACTGAACAACCTACATAGAATTTTTAAATCTTGAAAAAATGTGGTTTCAAAAATTTTTGGTATGATCAAATTTGGAATTTTCAACTTTTCGACCAAATTAAAAAAGTTGTTATCATAATCTTGTAGGGCTTTCAAAAAGCAAAGTTTTTCTTCTCCTGACTTTTTTAATATCATGCGTTGTTTGGCCTAAAATGTTCATTTTAGTTTGTTTTTTTGGATTTTGAAAATGCTCTAACTCTGACAATTTTCTTTTTATAGAAAAAAAGTCATTCGGATAAATTGTTAAATTTTTTGAATATTATGAATAACCGTACAGAGAATTTTTGAATTTTTAAAAAAGTGGTCTCAAAAATATTCAAAATGTCCCCAATTTTTGAATTTTCATCCAAAATGGCTGGCTAACGAACTTGACCTTTAGTTTAGGACACTAAACGAGTGTACCAAAGGGCAATCTAACAGATTACTTTCTTAAAAATTTATCGTGTTCACAGACAGACATACATACATACAGACGGGCAAATTCGTAAAAACCTGTTTTTCGGATTCAGGGGGTCTCAAAACGTGGAAATTTGACAAAAACTGGGGGGGGGGGGGGTCAAATTTTACACAAATCTAATACCTTCTCTGATGAGAATGTTATAATGTTTAAACTGCGCTACATTACCTGGCGACAAAAATCCGAACTAGAAAGAATATGTACGATTTTAAAGACGCATCTGAATTTTTTCATAAAACTGTTTTAACGATTGTTTTTGAGTTTAAAGTATTTATATGGAAAATAAAAAGAAGTATTTATCGGAAACAAAGTGTTTTACATGTAATTTACATATTATTCAGTGAAAAAAACACAATGTTTGACAAAAATATTTTTCTAACAAAAAAATTATTTGTGAACTGAGTTTGATTGTGATTTTCAAAAGATTATAAACTTAAATGGACTTATTTTGAAGAAAAATGAACTCACAGTAAATTTGTATTCATTTAAACATGAACTATTTACTATTGAAAACCCTGATCTAAAACTGAGGTTAGAATTCGTATTTAAATTCCAATTGTCTATTATTTGTATTCTTTGCATATTCTGGATACAATTTGTCGCTACATAGATTAATTAAATTTTACATAAGATTACAATATATTGAAACTTACATAAAATAGTTAAATAATTGCTTTTTTTTAAAACCTATTTGAGACAAATGTGTTTTTTACTGTAAAAGATGGAAATTCTACCTAAAACTATTTGTTTTTGATGAATATTTATTTTTAGTGTTCAATCTCTGCCTAATTTGAAACAGAATTCCGCCTTAAAATGCTCTTAAAGCTTTAAGACCCTATGTAAAATTCTTTTAAATTCCCGTATTCAGTTCAAATATTTTTAAACCCCCGGGAATCTGTTGAAATCTTCAAAATCTTTTAAAGTTTGGAGAAGATTGAAAATATGTTTAAAGACAAAGGTAACAAATAGTTGCAATTTGTGAAAAGAGTAGAATTAGTGCAATTTTTTTCAAAATAGTTGAGTCGTTAAAAAAAATGGTGAGAATAATTAAGGAGATAAAAGCTTTGTTTTAATGATAAAATACCTGAGTCATCACAGTAACATGTTCCCCAACGCCAGGAAGAGAAGGTTCATCACCCACTTGGAACTCCATGTAGACGAGTTTGTGGGAAAATGTGGAAAATTCATTACTAAAGCAGGCTTTGTAAACGCCAGACATTGATGCAACGAAAGTGTGAGAATCAAATTGCGTCTTCACTTGACGATAAATAATTTCCTTATTGGGTGCTTCCAACGTAACATCTACATCGTACTGACCTCCAGTCACAACCTGAAAAGTAGAATATTTACATCAAAGCATTTTGAAATGTTATAAAGTTTTTAATAAATAATTACATAACTTTAATAAATGATAGTTTATTTTTTTCTGGGGTGCATTTTTTAAGATTTAAACACAACATAGTTTGAAGAAAGTGGACTTGCTTTTAAAATTTCGAATTCAAAATCCATTAAATTATCAGAGTGGTCACTGGATCGGGAAATAAATGAGAATTTCTTCAGATTGGGAAAAATTGGGAAGTGTGAGTAAAATTATTTTTCATCGGGAATCTTAAAAGTTTTTAAAAGAACAGTCTATTCAATTACTTGAAATATAACAAATTCTATATCACATAATATAATAAACTTTAAAATAGGTTAGATTTTAACTTTTTTTAAATGTTAAAATCAGTTGTTAACTTTCTCAATTATAAAATCATTCATTTTACAATGCGTATTTCTAAAATCGTTTACTTTTAAAATGTTCCATTTTAGTTCTTCATTTTTGAGCATACATTCTGAATTAAAAGAGTTTTAAAATGCAGTTTCGTAGCCTTCAAGAATTAAAGAAGAATAGCGTTTGAAAATTATAATAAAAAAATGACTTGAACAAAATTGAATTTTTTAAATGGTTGAACTTTAAAATAAAATAAATTAAACTTCAACAAACATCAATTGAACTTTCAACCAAATTGATGATTTTTTAATGAAATTTCCAACAAGAATTTAAAATCAAAGTAAATCAGAATAAATCTAAAACCGTTTAATTTAACCAAAAAATATCAATTTTCAACAAAATAGTTGAATCCTCAACTAAACAGGTTAATTTTAAACCAAACAGTTGAATCTTTAAACTAAAAGTTAACTTTCAATCAAAAATGAAATTAAAAGAAATTATTTCAAAATTGGAATATGGAAAAAAGTGTCAAGACAAGTAATTGAACTTGAAATCAACCGGAAAAAATTAAAACTCTGAATAGAAATTCACAAAATTAGAAATTGATAAATTGCAAACGCTTTTATTTAAACGTTCTCTGAGCATAAATCTTTAATAAGAAATTATTCAATTCTTAATGTTTTCAATTAATATGTTAAACATTTCTCTAGTTCTGAATTTCGATTCTAAATGTTTCAATGTTGATTACAGGCAAAAAAGTGGCACGATTCGAACTAAGCCCTGTAGAATCTTGTGATTTGTCGTATAATTTTTTTCCACCAGAGTTATTGGTATAAAAACCATTGTAAGTTCAGTGTTCATTAACTTAATTATAAATTTTAAAATAAATAATTGCATAACTATACGAACAAAAGCATACTTCGCGTATATTCTACCTTATTCAACAAAAAATAAGTTCAAAGTTTGTTAACTCAAAGATATTATAAATTTCTGAATAAATTATTAGTAATCTTTGGAGTAAGGTTTTTATGAAAGGCAAAACTTAGAAAAGTATCAATTAGAATGCAGTATTAATCCTAAATACATATAGCTTAAGGCATATTTTGCAAATATTCTTCCTTATTGAACGAAAAATACTAACGTAACCTTGCACATGTGGCACTTGACAAATGTAATCGGACAATATGAACACTTTTATAGGAAAATTTTCACAAACAAAAGCCTAAAGAAACTTAGATGAAAATAAGATTTCTTTGAGAAGGATCCAGTATTTCTATTTTGAAAATGAAAACCAAAAGCTCCCTTTGAATATGCCACGTAAAATGCCAGATTCTACCCTTCCTTTTTGAATGAAACGAACCGATAAAATTTAAGATTCAATAATGATGACCTTTAGAAACGATTTGGATAGTTTTTTATGATTGAAAAATTGTTACCTGGAATTCTAAAGTAGCTGAAACATTTTTTTCTATTTCTTGATAAAAGCACTCCTTGGAACTGTCGGGCAATTCGAAGGTTAGTTCAGCACCATTAGTGTGAAAAACGGTGCCCAGGAAGGATACAAAAAGGAAACACGCTGACCAGTGGTCCATTCTTCAGAATTAAACGTCTTCTTGTACTAATTATGATACATTTAAGCCTCTGGAAGCTCCGAGCACGAATTTTTTCTGTTTATTGCTCACGAAAAGCCCGGTACAAAATACTAGCAAGAACGTCTATCATTTTTGCTCTAACGTGGCCGGATATATCGTCCGCTAAACAAACACAGAATGGCGATTGCGCGCACGGCGTCTTGAGCAACGGCTTTAAAATACCGCGAAATTCAAATTTATAAAATTCAAAACTTGGCTTTCAACATTTTCTCCATATTTATAAAACTTTAATAGTTTATACATATTTGAAAATATTCCCGGTAAAATATAAACTTTCTGATCACAGGGTTGCTACGAGACCTAAAGAATCGGTAAAAGTCATTAAATTAAAAAATAAATGAGTGGATTTTTTTATTTGTCCCCACTTCGTGAATTTTAAATTTTTGAATTGATACTAATGGATCTTTTTACTAATAAAAATAATATTCCGGATTTAAAAAAATGTTATACTGATATCATTAAGAATTGTATGTAATTCAATAATTATTGAAAACTCCTTTACATTCCCGGATGGAAATAATTTATATGGATTTTTTGGAAAACTTTGATGAATTATTCATATTTTTATGTACAAATTTGTAATTTTCTACAAAAAAAACTGTAAAAAATTAAGATTGTGTGTTGATCTAGATTTTCATCATTTTTCTTAGAAAGTTTTTACTTTTGATACAAAATCATAAAACTTCATAATCAATAATTAACAATTTTTCATACTTAGTAGTTATCTATGTCGAGCTAATACAAAATCTATCACTTTATACGATTCTTTGTAAAAGTGATGTTTTCATAGAACGTTGTAGTTTGACGTAACCTTTTTTCCATCAGGAGTTACCCCATTTTTCGCTTGAATGTAAATTGAATTAGTAGAATCCAATAAGAAAATCTAACTCTTTTTGTTTGAAGGTTAATTCTTCTTAAATGAAAAGTTTACGATTATATTTTTAGTTCAGAACTCATCTATTTCCGTTGAAAATTCAATTAGTTTTTTTTAAAACTAATCTTGTTTTGCTCGAAAATTCCACTATTTTGTTGAAAATTCATCTGTTTAAATAGAAAACTCCTGCTCATGAATTTAAAAGTCATCTATTCGGTTAAAAAAAATTCTTTTTAATTAAAAAGTCTACTATAATGAATCTGGTAAGAAAAAGTTAGGTTGAAGACAAATCTGTTTTGGTTGAGGATTCAACTATTTTGTTGAAAATTATTTTTTTTCAGATGAATTCAACTATTTTCTTATTGAAAATTAATATCTTTTTGGTTAAAAGTTCAACTACATAGTTAAAAGTTAAACTACATTGTTAATTTTTTTTTGTTGGATTAGAGCTTCATTTCTTGGGTTCAGCCATTCCGAGAATTGACGCCGCGCCGCAGGCAGGTGTAACAGGAGCTGCGCGGGGTCTGTGGTTGTTACTCAAGCGTGAACAAACAAAAGCGGAGCGGGTTCTAACAGGTTTGTTTCAATCCACCGTCGGCCCCAAAACCGGCGCAATAGAAGAGTTTCACTGTATTATATTCTTGGGTGAATATTGAGCCATCTTATAGTTAAAAATTCAACAATTTGGTTGCAATTTATTTTGAATTCCTTTGTTTATTTTGTAGAAAATTAATCTTCTAATTCGAAAATTTAACTATTTGGTTACAAATTTAAGTATTTTATTGAAAATTCGTTTGTTTGGTTAAACGCTAAATTTTTTGAACTGAAAATTTAATTATTTAATATTTTATTGAAAATTGACCTTTTTTAGTTGAAAGTTTAACTGCTTGGTTTAATATTCATGCATTTTGTTAAAAATTTGTCATTTTTATAGAAAATAATATTCTTGCTTAAAAATCCATCATTTTGGTTTTAAATGCAACAATTTGATTCAATTTTTTCCTCTTTTTGACTTAAATGTCTTTCTTGGTTGAAAAATGTTTTTTTTTTTTTAAAGTTTATTTATTTTGTTTTAAATGCAACTGCTTCGTTAAAAACTATTATTTTTTGTTTACAAATTACACTATTTTGGTGGACATTCAACTTTTTTGGTTATAAATTAACTTTTTTGTTATTAATTCATATTTTTGAGTTAAAAATGCAACAGTTTGGTAGAAAATTGGTCTTTTTAACTTGACATTCAACAATTTGATTATTTTAATTCTGAGTTTGAAATCGTTGAAAAGTATAGTTTTAAATAAAAAAAAATGATAAGAAATGAACAAATTACATTATTTGACCTTTTTGAGCTACTTTTGAACTATTGTCCCTGTAAAATTAGTTAGAATTGTTTAGAATTAAATAATTAATAAAAATCCGTCCCTTTCCTGCTGTAAATAACTGTGATGAATTTGTATGCAAACCTTTATGAACTTCTAAGAACATTTTCAAGAACTTTTACGGAAATATCAATGAATTTTTACGAAAATGTCATCGATTGTAATCTTCTTGGTTGGAAAATCATCTTTACGGTTGTAAATTCAATTATTCTTGTTGAAGATTCATCATTTGCGTTGAAAAATAATTTTTTTGTTTGGAATTTAACAATTTTTTTTAACATTATTTTTCAAAACTGTAAATTTAATTATTCAATTTTCGGTAGCTAATTCAACTTTTTAAATTAAAAATTGATCCATTTTCTTGAAAAATCGTCTTTTGCAGAAGAAATTAATTTTCTTGCTTGAAAATTCAGAATTCATGAAAAATCTTGAGTTTTCATACCGTGTAGTTTTCTATCTCAAACTGTTACGAAATCTATTATGTTCGACCATCATCTGTAAGAACGATGTCTTCATTTGTAGAATGATGTAGTTTGTCGGAAACGTTTTTTCCACAAGTGAAAAGCTAAAAAGTCATCTTTTTTTATTAGATTCAACTATTTTTGATTAAAAATTAAATTTTTATTGATTGGAATATCAGCTGCTACATTTTCTGCTCAGAATTCATATTTTTTATGAATTTATTATCCTACAAAAATTCTCACATAGAAAAATGTTTTGCTTGCTCATTCTCGATTTCCCTCTAATACTCATCTTTTCTTACAAAATTACAGCACTATTTTGGTCTTGATACTAAACTAAATAAATTCGGAATATTTGGAGAAGTTGAAGTATAACTTAACTAAAATACAAGTTACAAAAATATATATCTCTTAATCAATAGATTTAATATAATACTCTTTCTTCTCACTAAACTCGGCATTTTCAATTTCATCTTCTTCCATCAGTTTGTTTAACGATGTTAAAACGACTTCCTTAAATTTTCTTCGTCTTTTTGCAGAGAGTTTTGCAACGTCTGGCATAAGACTTCTGAAAAAACTCCACTCTGGATTATCTCTCTCTCGAGATTTTGCTTCTGATAAAAGGTGTTCGATAACAGGAGCAATTATGTCGTCAGAAACGGCGGGTTTAATTAACTTTGCGGGAGAAAAACTCCTTCGGGTAACGGAATTGGGATCCTCATATTCCAAATTATTATCCAATTGATGTTCGACAATTTCTTCCTCGTTTTCGTATTCTGTAATTTCTTGTGCATCAAGACTATTTGTCCTTTCTTCCCAAAATTCGACAGTGTTGGTGCTGCTGGGTTTATGCTGATTCATGAAGGCATACAAAAAATCCATCGCATCAGCTAAATACCATTTTCGACGTTTTCTACTTCCTGAACTTGTGTGTCTTGCTTTTCCATCTCGCAATGCTCGTGCGTAGGAATTTCGGAGGGAGGCCCATTTTGCTTTACATTCTGCGACTGAACATTTATCAAGACAAAACATTTTGAATTAATGATTCATAGTGTGGAGTATATATTTTTTATTTAATTATTTTCGTGGGTAATGAAACACTTAAATTTGAAACAAATCTCAAAGACTTAAAAAATAAACAATTTCAATTAGAAAAAATAGTAAACATTGTTCTTTTTGAATGGTTTAAAATTCAATTACTTGAAGCTGAAGCAATGGAATTTTAATATTTTGAAATTTAAATAATTTACAATCACAAATTCTAATTCAAAAATATTTTATTGCTACGATTCGGAAATTTAAAAAATAAAATGAAACAATTAACATTCGTTTCAATCTTTGAATTTAAACACATGAAAGTTCAAATTTCAATTTTTCAAACCGGTAAAATTTTAAATGACAATCTACATTTCTATAACCAAGCGGATGGGATTGATAAATAAATAATTTAGAGCATTCAAAATATACCAAGTTGAAATTTTCAATATTTAGATCTGTTCAGCTTAGATTTTTCAAATGTGAAAATTTGTAATATTTTTGTACATGGAAACTTCATGTTGGTCAACCTTAATTTGGGAGCATTTTTTATTCGCAATTTTCTAACTTAAAGCAATTAACAGGATGGCGGCATGCCATGGAAATCTAAAAATCAGGGAAAAGTCAGGACATTTTTTTGTTCAGGGAATGTCAGGGATTTTGAAAAATGGAAATAGTTAGGAAAAAAGAATTTCTTTGAGTAACTGTCAAGAATAATCACGGCTGCAACACAGTCACTTTTAGTCGCTTTTTTCAAATCACTTTTGAGTCACTTTTTTAGAACAAGTCACTGTAGTCACTTTTTAAAATGGAAAGATCACTTTATTAACATTCCTTTCAATTAATTAACCCATAGGTTAACTTCTATTCAATATACATATACCTATTTCTGCTTTTTGTTTAATTCTTTTGAAAACTTTTAGGGTAATTGAAAAGATTCCAAGGGATTTTAAACAATTCTATGACATTTGTAAAAACTGCAAAGAATTTTTAAGAACTTCAAAAAGTTTCTATGTATTTCACAAGATTCGAAAACATTTAGGGTATTTTAAAAAGTTAAAAAAAAAAATTTTTATAGAATTATATCATTCGAATGGATTCCAAAGGATTTTAATGATTCTAGGATATTCTAAAAGATTCCAGATTCCAGATAATAAAAAAAAGTTTCAAAACAATTGTAAAAGATTTTAGGGCATTTGTATAACTTACAAGGGATTTTCAAAAGCTCTTAAAATTTCTAAGGCATTTAAAAATATTTTAAAGGATTTGAAATATTTTAGAAATATTATTTTAAATATTTCAGGGCATTTTAAAAGATTTCAAGGTGTTTTCAAGATTTTGAAAAAGATTTAAGGAATTTTAAAAGATGTGAAAGGGTTAGCAATATTTTAGAATAATTGTAATAAGAATTTAAAAAATGGCCAAGAACTCAGAAAAATTGCAAGGGAGTTCAAAATATTTTAAAGAATTATAAATATCTTAGGATATTTTAATAGATTTCAAGGGATTTCAAAAGATTAGGCAAATTTTAGAATAATTGCAATACAAATTCAAAGAATATTTCAAGAGCTAAACAATTTAAGAAAGTTTCAAATATTTGAATGAATTAGAAATATTTAAGGATATTTTAATAGGTTTAAAGGATTTTCCAATAAATTTCAGTAATTTAATGAGATTTCAATGGATTTGAAATATTTAAAAAGATTTCAAGGCATTTTAATGATTATTGTTATTTTTAATTCAAACGATAGTTTTAGAAACTTGAAACACTAAAATTAATGTTTTCATACAAATATTTGATTATTGTATTTTTAAGAACTAAATAATATTTATAAAAGAAAATTGTTAAATTTTTTAAAATCGGGAACTTAATAATTCGGGAATTTTCTAGTTCTAACATTTTATAATTCGGCAATTTTCTGTCAAAAATTTTCATTTGTATTTTTGAAAATTTAATTTGAATTGTTTTGAATTCGCCTAAATCTAATTCTTCGGAATTCTGTGAAATTGAAAAGAACATTAGTGAGTTTTAATCACTTTTTCACCATTTTCAAGTAAATTAAACTCTGGCAGCTCTAAAAATAATAAATTAAAAATTTATCAATTTAAATGTAAAATTGTCTTATTTTATGTATACAATTTTTTATATTAACAATGTTAAAATATTAGATTTCAGTTCTTTAAATATTAATGGAGAGGTAAACTGAAAAAATGATGAGAGAATGGCCAGGGTATTGTAAAAATTAAGTTTTTCGGCCACCCTGACTTATAATAGAAATATTTTCTATTCACCTCACAAAAGGTGTATCAAATTTTGTAATTAATTATGTTCGAGAAAATATATAAATTGAGTTAATACTGAAAGTCAAATATAAATAAATTAGATAACACATTTTTTTAAATTATAAGAATGATAAGGATTTGATTTAATAAAAACAATCTATATTCTTATCAAGGTAAAAATCCAACAATAGTTTTTGGTTGTAACCCTAATGAAAAATTTGACATTATGAAAATTGGCAAACTCTTTCAAATTTAAATATTCGTCAGAATGTAAGGTAAATAAACTTTTGTTTTATACTTTGTTCTAGAGCAGAGAAGTGTTGAAAAAATATGTTTTAGAAACAAAGAAGTTAGTCTTATTTGATTTTGATTGTTTGATCAAAATGTTATATTTTAGGCCGACTAACACTGATTCGCGAGTTCTAATATCAAAATTGAATTAAAAACAGCCGGCACGTCGAGAATTGACGACAGAGTTCAAATCAGCAACAACTGAATAAAACAATTCAAGTTACTCTCACCAGATTTGTTCATTTCCTGTGCGATTTCATCCCACAATTTTTCCAAAACATTTCTGCTGCTGTGTTCCATCATCGTCGAGTCGTAAATGGCCCTTTTAGATTTAACCAAATTAATCAAAAGCTCCGCCTCGCAGTCCGCCATTTGTCTGCACAATATTGCAGCAATCGTTCGGATCAAGTATTCAAAAATTAAGGGAGATTAAATGTGGTAAAATGGAGAATTGAGGGTTAATTCGCCTCGAGCTGATTCGATCGCACCCAATCGCAGCCAACCAGCCAACTGGCGACAAGCCCCGTTCTGTTACCTCGTTTTAATCCTGGCTTACTGACTATTGGTATTGGCTATATATCCATATCTATGCACTTGTGCGCTGCCGAGCTGCTCCGAACAGTTCCGAACATCAGTCGCCTCTTTGTGGCCATTTCTCCCACTAAGAATTGGCAGTAGCGTAATCTTGCTTATTTCAGGGTTCACAAAAAGTCTTTCCTCTATAATCTATTGACTATTCCCCTGCGTTTTCCCTTTTTCCCCCTATTCTCGAAAAACTTTCCCTTTTCTCTTTAAATATCTGCAGGGTGTCTACTAGAACTAGTAACTAGACTAGGATGGAAAAAAATAAATTCTCGTTTTTCAAACAATTAAAAAAAGATGTATCGTCTAACGCTAACGGGATAATCTCGGACACCCTTAAATTCTCTAAACAGATAGGATAAATTACTGAAAACTATTCCAAGAATCTGGAATCAGTTCAAGCCTTAATTGGTTCTAGATTCTAGTTCAAAAATCACCCAACTTAAGTAATTTAAACCATGAATTTAGGGATGTCCGAATTTATTTATATTTGTTATTAACTTTTCGTAAATTAACATGTAGCCACTTCTTCAGTTATATTAAAAATAACTCTACGCAAAAATGCAAAATAGCAGTTTTATGTCAAACTCATGCTAAAGACGGTATTGCTTCAAACTTTTTTAACATGAATTATTTTTATTCTGTAATAAGAAGCAAGTTTCCAAGTATTTGGCAAATAATTTTGAGTTAAAATATTGATTTAGTTTACTTTTAATTATACTATGAAGCCATTTTCTCTTTCGGGATAGGCGCGACTCACTCGTGGAGGAAGGGGAGTTCAAATTATTTTCTGTTATCCGCCAAAGTCTTAAAGAATTAATATTTATGGCAAATATTAATATTTCATTTTGAGTTTTTTTTTAAATGTAAAAAAAAAATTTGGTTGGTGTTTTGAATTTTTGTACCCTCATATTTATCGTGGCTTTCTTATTCCATTTGTTCAAGTTATTCAACTTTAAAATCAATTTTTCAGAATTTTTTGTTTAAACACATAAATAACAATTAGCGACGAGATCTTTTTTTAAGCTTTTCATTACACATCTTTAGCAACACAATGCAAAAGGTTTCATTCAAATCGGTAGAACGCCTCCGGATTTCCAAGTTTTTCATTTTTAAAGTCCAACGTGACTCCGCTAATCACTGTTTTGCCGAATATCATGTGCAGGAATTTCATGTTAATCGCGTTAATTTTACTTTCATCCTTTTCCTGATAGGCCCACGTCTCGCTACCGTATAGTACACGGAAAAAAATTCTTGAGGCGAACGAGTGAATAGAGAATATATTAAACTCAAAGAAAGTGTACGCTTGAATTAGGTAAAACGTTTAGTTAGAAGAGTT
>NC_046661.1:108943319-108944719 GCF_010883055.1 Belonocnema kinseyi | reverse complement strand
CAGGGATCTTTCTAAATTCCTTCGTTCGTTTTCAGCCTAATGTTTGGCTATAATAAGGAATAATATCCCTGTCACAGCTCAATTTTTTTTACCGTGTATATACAGTATATACAGTCGGTATAAATATAGAATAATGTATTGCCATTTTAGCTTTATTTGATATATTTTTACTTCTGAGAATGGGCCCTGCTCTACCGATAACCTTCTTGCCTTCGTTTATGCGTCTATCTAATTCCCCATCTATATTTCCGTCACTTGTGAATAGGCTGCCAAGATTTTATGTACTTATCATCTTGTTTACTCAAAAGAATGTCTGGTTGAATAAACCAGAATTCTGATTAAATATGCTCTTACTATTTTTTTCTGGTTAAAGTAATCAGTATTATGATTATTTTAATCAGAATTTCTAGTTAATTTAACCAGAATTCCAGCTGCTCTGACCAGAAAAAATTAGTAAGGGCATATTTAACCAGAATTTTGATTAATGTAATCAGACATTTTTTTCAGTGTTCTATTCTCTCATAATTTAGCACAATGTTGCATATTATTTTCGATTGTTTTCTCACCTTTTGATCAACATATTCTTTGCAAGTCTTCGATTGACTCTGCCATAACAATAGACATGAGAACATCAAGCATTAGTTTATTTATGTCGTAGAGTTTATTATTTTGTCTAAAATTCAACAATTATGTTTAAAATAAAAAAGTCAATCTTTTGGTAAAGATAACGAATGCTGAAAGTAATATTTGTTTTTAACGGTATTTGACCATTATTTAAACAATTTTCAACGGTTTACAAAAATGTTCTCCTGGTTAAACCTAAAAGTTTATTATTTTTTGGAGTTATTTGCACAATTAACGAATATTGAGAGTAATATATTTTTTAATAGTGTTTGGTAATAATTTCAACATTTTTCATTGGTTTAAACAATTTTTTCTCCTGTGAATTTGGAAAACTGTGTACTTTCTAGAATCGATAACGCATTAAATGGCTTCAAGAGTAATATTTTATTATTTTGTGTGAAATACCGTTTACAACTACTTAAACAAATCTCATTTGTTTGAAAAATGGCTTTTTCTGGTAAATTTTAAAAAGGTAATGAATGTTAGGAGTGATATTTATGGTAGAAGACAGTTTGAAATTATTTAAACAATTAATCATCATTCACTTGCGCCTTTTCATAGGGAAAATGGAGAAAATTGTAGTTTCTTTCTATCTCTAACGTTACGGAAAATTCCGTAACCATAGACAGTGCCTATTGTATTATCGAAGTGAATAGACTACCGGAACCTGAAAAAAACTTCTCTGTCAGTACCGGCAATAAAGAGTGACGCCAAAATAAGCTGTTTTTTCGCCTATTTTTTTGGACCTCGCTAGCGACCTAGTGAAAACATATGAA
>NC_046661.1:108918488-108943219 GCF_010883055.1 Belonocnema kinseyi | reverse complement strand
TTAAAAACCAAAGCGAGCATCGCTTTTTTTAAATTTCAAAAAATTACTTCTATTTAGGGATTAAGAAGACCAAAAAAAAATAGGAAATACCACTAAATATAAAATCATTTTTCATTGTATTTTCTCTATGAAATAAACCTTTCAAAAGTAAAATCACGCATTTTCTTGATTGATGTGAAAAATCATTTTATAATTGGTGGTATTTTCTATTTTTTAATTTTTTTTGGGGTCTTCTCAACCCCTAAATAGGGGTAATTTTTTGAAATTTTTAAGAAACGAAAAGCGATGCTCATTTTAACTTCCATTTATGAGTAATTTGATACCTATTACATAGTTTTATATTTTTTCATTAGGTCGCTAGAGAGGTCCAAAAAATAGGCGAACTTCGAAGGCACCCTTTTTTTGCCGATACCGGCAAAAAAAACAGATTTGGATTTTTTACGCTTTATACGGAACGTTTTATGTATACTGATATTACACTTTATCGTCGATTAGTGACTCAATAATTAAGATTAACGATTCATGGGGGCGTGGAGGCAGCCCTTTGTCTGTTGACAGACATAATGTCGTTTAAACCCCTACCTCTTTTAAACGTCTCGTGACTGGTCTTTCACTGGTCACATAAATATTCTTTGTCAAACACCTACCTCTTTCCATCGCCTCTCGGAGGTGGGAAGGCACCCCTTTGACTGGTCACGGAAATAATTTTTGTCAAACCTCTATCCATCGTGTCTTTTGGGGGAAAGTACCCATGCGACTAGTCACTGAAATAAATTTGGCAAAAACCCTATCCCTTTCCAACTTCTCGTGTGGGCGGGAAAGAACCATGCGACTTTCCACAGAAATAATTTTGGCCAAAATCCTATCCATTTCCAACGTGTTATGAGGGGGCGGAAACCCTGTGACTGGAAGCAGAAATAATGTTATGTACAAAAATAATAATAATAATAATAATAATTTTATAAAAATGTAAGAAAATATATCGTTACCTGCATGTTAATCAGTAATCATTTTTTTATACCATTTTTTTAGTTACGTTATTGATAGTCATTTTTCAGATCGATTTCATTGATAAAAGAAAATACTGATTAATAAACGACAGAGTGCAAGAGATTCGAAAAACTTTACAATTTTATCCATCTTTTCAATTGAAAGGAGCAAGTGATTTTGATTGTTTCAATAATTTCAAACTGTTTTTCATAATCAATTGTACTGTTAACATTCTTTACCTGCAACATTAATTTCGGAAAACAATAACTTTTCACGATTTATGGGATGATATAATATAAAATTGAATAACAATGATTCTTCTTTTGTAGAAGAAGCTTTATCTTGTCATATTTAACTTTTTTTTAATTACTTTTTTTTTGGTTGATAATTTTTTTATCTGAAAATGTGACTGTTTCAATTAAATATTCCATCATTTTAGTTGAAACTTCATCTTTTAGGTTGAGCATTAATTTTGTTTTAAACTAAAAGTGTAACAGTTCAATTTTTGGTTTACAATTTATTCTTTTTAGATGAAAAATTAAAGTACTATTTTGTTGAAAATTCGGTTTTATTTTCGGTTGAAAGTGAATTTTTTCGAATTCGAAATTCAACTATTGGGTTGAAAAATGAACTTTTCCAGTTAAAGATTCTTTTTTTTTTTTGCAGAATTTAATTTTCTTAGTTTAAAAATTAATCTTTTTGGTTAAAAATTGAATTATACTTGTTAAAGGTTGATCATTTAAATTGAAAATTCAACTTTTTTTGGTTTATTTTAGATCAATATTCATCACTTTGATCAGAAATTGTACTATTTTGTTGAAAATTCGGTCTTATTTTTGTTGGAAGTAAATTTTTTTTGTTAAAAGTTCAACTATTTGGTAGAAACCTTGTCTTTTTTAGTTGAAAGGTCAACTATTTTGTGTAAAAATCGCATTGTTTAGTTGAAAATTAATTTTGTTGTTTGAAAATTAAACTACTTGGCTGAAAACTAAAACTCTTTTGTTAAAAATTCATTTTTTTTCGTTTCAGATTTATCTATTTCAGGTAAAGATTGAGCAATTATGTTTGATGAGAATGTAAAAATAGTGTTTGAATGGGAGGGGTCATCTTTGTGACGTCACAATGGGGGGTTCAAGCTTTGTGTGATGATCTGTGACGAAGAAGGGGAGGAGTGGAAAAAAATTAAAAAGCAAAGCTTTAAGTCGGGGGGGGGGGGGAGATTTCAACTATATCTAATTAACGTTTTAATAGGCTATGGAACCCTTTTTTGTAGGCGCACGGCAACGGCTTTGACTATTTTTTTCATAATAACCAACGTCAGTCACGTGACAAGTGCACTGCAAGCCGTCTGCATACTGCAACCCCTAATGTAGTGTCTACTCGCGACAATGCACAAGTGGCAAGAGTCGCCCCATGTGGCGCCCTTTGGGGAATGAAGCATGCGAAGGGTTAGGGGTGGGTTTTGCTTTTGTGTTTCATGGTATCACGTCGGATGCACTACGGCGAGTACATGCAAGTACATGCGTCTATCGAAGTACTTGGTGTGCAAAAGGTGAGGAGGCCGAAGTGGGAGGCGGCAACTTCCAGTAGAAGGGGAAAACGCGGCTATCCCTCGTCGCGGTCGCGGCGGGAAAGCTGCCATACACTATACAGTATAGCCAAGTTGAGGCAAGTGGCCACATGGCACCGGTCAAACCGCTCGCTCTTCTCTTCTATGGCTTGTTCTATGAATGAAAAAAATATTTTTTTATTTCTTTCGAGACCTCTTCCCGCGAATCTACCCATCAGTGTTTCGTGTCCAAGTGTTCTGAACTCATTGTGCAACTTTCAAGTGAAATTTAACATTTTACCAAATTTGATTTGTGTAACTATTTCGCTGCGAGACTTTATTTGGATACATGAAGGTGGGTTTTAGATTTTTAATGTGGAATTGTTGTTTTGGTTAAAAAATAATCTTTAATCGATCCATAAAATAGGAGCCGTTTATAAATTACGTAAAGTTTTTTTTAAACATTTTGAACCACGGTCTCCCCCATCCTTTCTCTTACGTAATTTTTGCCAACTAAAATTTTTTTCCTGAATTTATTTAGGGGTCATT
The DNA here is from genome assembly GCF_010883055.1 of Belonocnema kinseyi. Lineage (NCBI taxonomy): Eukaryota > Metazoa > Arthropoda > Insecta > Hymenoptera > Cynipidae > Belonocnema > Belonocnema kinseyi. Next base: position 108,940,131 of record NC_046661.1, on the reverse strand, counting down.
CAAAAATAACGTAAAACGATTTAGGGAGAGGGTTGCTTTGGTGACATTTTACTCTTTCTTATGAATGAACAATGTAGCTTCACTTACAACTAAGTAATTGAATTTCCAATAACAAATTATTTCTCAACTAAAAATGTAATAGTTGATATTTTAACCAGGAAAATGTTTTAAAATTAATAACAGTTGAATTGAACCAAAAAAGACGAATTTTCAACAAATGAGTGGAATTCTCAACTAAAAAATATTTCTCAGTCAGTACAAATAAATTTTAAAAAAGAATGGTTTTTAAAATTTTCAATTTACTACCAAATTGTTAACACCTTAGGGCAAAAAAACGAATTTTCCATTCAAAACAGTTTAATTTTCGACCTGTTAATATGAAGTTCCAAATCTGTTGAATGTTTAATCCAAAAATATGCATTTTCATCAAAAAAGTTATTTTTAACCATAATTTTTCTTAAAAAATCATCCTTTTTTGTTGAAAATTCAACTGATTTCTGGAAAATTTATTATAATTTGCCCTTATGGTTTTAAATTTTATCTCTTTTGGTAGAAATTTAATCTTTTTAAAAATGCAATTATTTCATATTTTTTTGAGAATCCACGATTGTTTGAAAAATTCAACTATTTGGCTGAAAATTCACACTTTAGGTAGAAAATTCCAGTTTTTTTTAAAAAGTCATCATTTTTGGTAAAAAATTTAACAATTTTGTTGAACATTCATCTATTTGGATTTAAAATTTATATTCTCTGGTTGAAAACTCAACTTTCTTCAAAAAAATTACATTATGTGGTTGAAAATACAACTGATTCTTTGATTTATTTTTTGTTGAATAAATAAATTAATTTGAAAATTTTAAATTTGAATTTTAAAATAGTGTTCCGAGAAAATGAAAAATCGGTTTTGAATATCTCTGGATAATTATTAAAATATCGATTTAAATTGTGTTAATGCTGAGTTTTTTTACAAGACTTTTTCTTCGCAAGATGGGGGTCTAGGAACTTAAGATCGTTGATCCAGTGAAGATATCCTCATAAGTTTAAAATTACAAGTTGGCAAGACTGCCCATGACGGTCATGGAGAGTGATTTTATGAAAGAATCTAGTTTCTCCTCCGCGATTAACTTAGTTTTAGTCAGGCTTCTGTAGTGAAAAATTTTCCCTGCCCGAAAACGAATTCAGAGGGGGATCGCCTCCCTTTTCCATCCCGCTTGTACGAAGGGAGAAACCCCTAAAAAAGCTCAGTTTCGAGAGGCATCTCGGAAAAAGAATGATGTAGTAGTGTAGTGTAGCGCACGTATAAGTTGGACGGCATTTATCAGTCCCTTCAACATGTGCGAAACATGCAGTAAATCCAGAGTCAGCATGCTTTCTGAGGGTCTGTTAACTTCTCCCATAAAATATATGTGTTCCTGAAAGAAAATACTTTAGGCAGTTTAGGTACCCAGTGTACCTAATCCGAAACTAAACTCGAACTAGAAAATAAAACACTTGCGCTACACGGGCGATTATAATTGTTTTGCCACACTCAATTTTTAGATTAAAATGCAACATTAATAATTATCTAAAATTTTGTTATTTATCAGTATCTGTTATGTAAAATAATATAAGAAAAGCAAGAACAATATTTTTGATAATTGATGCAAATTGATTCACTGGAACCTTGATTTGTGCATAGCTGCAGGCATGGCCTGCAGTGGCTTGACTAAGCACAACATCTCTTTTCAACACCACGGCGCCTCTAACTACGACACTGCGGTGGATATTAGTGTTAGGAACGCACAAATCCAGCTACAGAAATCCAGATTTCAGTGTATTTGAAATTAAGAATCTTCAACCAAATAAATTAATTTTTAACCAAATAGTTGAAACCTCAACCAATAGAGATTAATTCTTAACCAAACAATTGTAATTTTAAACAAGAATGATGAAAATTATACAAAATTTGAACATGTGTTTGAAAACGCGTGCGCATAGTGAAAGTTGTGAAAACAACCTAACCTCAATTCAGATTTCGGTTATTGTGATTAGTTGTTATTTGAAAATCCCGCACTAAAAAGGACTTCCGTATTCCTGTTGGCCCTAACGAATCGCAAACTATGCCTACAAGGTTAAAAATTTAAAAAAAAAGTTGAAATACAAATCTTTTTGGCTTGAAATTTCAACAATTTCATTGATTTTTTTTCATTCTTCACTAAACAATTTTTGTTTGATTAAAAATTTAACTATTTTGTTGAACATTCGTTTTTTGGTTTTAAAATTCAATTCTTGTTCTACAAATGTCTTGTTTTTTGTTTAAAAATGCAACTGTTTCGTTAAAAATGTAATTGTTTCGTTTGAAAATGTACTTTTTTGTTGAAAATTCAATTGTTTTGTAGACAATTCGTTTTATGTACTTAGAAATTCAACAGTGTGGTAGAAAATTAAACTATTTGGTAGAAATTTTCATTACTTTATCAAAACTTCATTTTTTAAATTATGTATTTATTATTTTAGTTATAAATTCTATTATTTTCTTGCAAGTTTAACTGCTTTATAGAAAATTTGTTTCGTTTTTGGTTGAAAAATTAACATTTTAACTAGTAAGTTAATGTATTTTGTTACAAATTAGTCCTTTTCGTAGAAAATTTATCATTTTGGTTAAAAATGTTGAAAATGCTCAAAATCCATAACGGTAGCCTTGTTGAAAATGTATGTATTTTATGAAAAATTCATCTTTATTGGTATAAAATAATTTTTTTCGTTCACAATGCAACTCTTTCATGGAAAACTAATCTGTTTTTCGTTGAGGATTCATGTCTTTTGTTAAAAATTTGCCTTTATTGGTCAATGCAAACCATTTTTTAATTGAAATTAATATATTTTCCGGGTTAAAATATCAACTATTACATTTTTTCTTGAAAATTCATCTCTTCACGTTAAAAATTAGTTTTCCTGACTAGAAATTTAACTATTTAGTTTAAAATTAATTTTTTTGTTGGAAATTAATATTTGCCGGTTGAAAATGAAATATTTTTCGGTTAAAATGGGTCATTTTCTTGTTAAAAATGATAATTTTCCTGCTAAATTCAAAGTTTAAAAGAAAATAGTTTATAATTATAAATTATTTTTAATGAATATTTAAATGTTCCATTTTTTGTTTAATAGTGATCTTTTCAAGTTTACAAATTCAACTGTTTGGTTGAAAATTGACGTAATTTGTCGAAAATCCGTATTTCTACTTTTTTTGTTGTTAAAAAAGTAACTTGGGTTGAAAGTGACTTTGTCTTGTTTGATGATTCAACTATTTTGTTAAAAATTTGTCCTTTTTTATTAAAAGCAACTGTTTTTTATTTGAAATGAAAATATATTCCAAGTAGAAATATCAATTAATTACATTTTTTAATGAGAATTGATCTTTTATGCTTAAAAATTAAACTACTCTTTCCCTTTTCTCCTCTTTTTAAATAATAATTTAATTATTCTGATGAAATTAGGTAAATATATTTAGTTTCAAAGTTATTTTTTTGGTAAAAATTCAATTATTTGGTTGAAAGTTGAACTGCTTGGTTAAAAATTCATTTTTCTTGTTCCTTATTCATCTCTTCAGTTGAAAATTTAACAATATCGATGAAAATTCAAATATTTTAATGAATTTATTATTTGGATGTTCGGTGTTGATCAGCTCTTTATAAGTAATTAATTATAACTGTTGTTCGTTTTTTTTCTCTACATAAGAGAATTCATGTTTTTTGTTTGAAAATTCAACTACTTGGTGAAAAGTTGAACTAATTTGCTAAACTATATATATTTTTAAAGTCATCTTTTTAGTTAAAAATTAATTTCGTGGATTGAAAGTTGGAGCAGTTTGTTGAGAATTAATGTTTTTCATAGAATTGTTTTAGTGTAGGATTCAACTATTTTGCTGAAAATTCGCTTTTTTGGTTAAATCTAACTGGTTTTTATTTCAAATTAATATGTTTTTACTTAAAGTATCAAATATTACATTTTTCGACGAGAATTCATCTTTTTGGATGGAAAATTCAACTGTTTCGTAGAAAAATCGTTTATTTGGCTGGTAAACAACAATTTGCTAAAAATGCAAACTATCTGGTTAAAAATGAAGTTTTTAACCCTTAACTGGCACAAATCCTTTTTAATACGTAAATGGCACAATGGGTGTTTTTCACCCCTTGTATTCAAACATGTTCGCGCAGCCGGTATTGAATATTTTTGCACTACAAAATTCTGTAATGTAGTTTAAGATATGTTTTTGAAATAGAATCGGTTGGAGAGTCATTAGTTAAAGTTAAGTTCGTTAAAAAAAAAATTTGAAAAAAATGACAAAAAGTTAGTTTATTTACTTAAAAATTCATAACTAACGTAATTTTAAATGTTTTACCTACAAATTTAGGGCTATACTCTGAAAATACTACACTTTAAGAAAAAATGACTGCATCATTGATGCTTCCAAAAAAGATATTCATTTTGTAAAATGAAAACCCAATTTTATGGTAAAATAAAATACCATATTTGTCCATGTTCAAATCAATTTATTACATTCTGATCCTATTGAGAAGGTATTGATTTTATGTAAAATTTCACTTTGTTGGTTTTCATCAAATCTCCACGCTTTGAGACCCTCTGAGTCAGAAAAAACGATTTTTAAGAAGGTGTTTGCGAGCATGTCCGTCAGCCTGTAGTCTGTATTCTGTAGACACGATAACTTTCGAAAATGGATCAGATTGAATTCTGCTTTAGCACACTTTTTTAAGGCCTAAAAATAAAGAAAGAGATCCTAAACCAGCTATTTTGGATGCAAATTCAAAAAGTGAGCGCATTTTCAGAATTTTTGAGATCACATTTTTTTAAGATTCAAAAATCCTATGTACTGTTATTCATAGTACTCAGAAATTCAAACAATTTATCCCTATTCATTTTTTCTATACAAAGGAAATGATCAAAGTTAAAGCATTTTTTAAATAAAAAAATAAAAATAGATAAAATAACACTTTAACCCAAACAACGCATAATATGAGAAAAAGGCAGAAGAAAAACGGTGATTTTTAAAAGCCGGACAAGATTATCATAACAACTTTTTTAATTTGTTCGACAAGTTGAAATTTCAAAATTTGATCGTACCAAAAATAATGAAAAATTCAAAAATTTCATTTTTTTTTGTCAAACGATACAAGATACGAAAAAAATGAATAAGCTAAAATTGCGTGCCCTGAAAAGATCTACAAATTTTTTATGAATCACTCTTCGATAGGACGCGTAGTTTTTGTTTTAGTCGTAAAAAAACATTAAAAATAAAAATAAAAATTGTTTTGGAGTAAGGACACAAGCTACGAAAAAAAATTACACAAAACTTGTTTATCCAGAAAAGAGTTACAAATTTTTAATAATTATTTTGTATAGGATTGGCAGTTTTTGTTTTATGCGTAAAAAACAATAAAAATAAAAAAGTTAATTTTTTGACAAACTACACAAGTTATGAAAAAAATAAATCGATCAAAGTTATGCTTCCAAAAACTACCGAAAACTCATTGGAATTTTTCATGAATAACTTTTGATAGAACACGTAGTTTTTGCGTTGGTCGTAAAAAATGAGATTAAAAATTAAAAAATTAAATTTTTTTGAAAAAACAACAAAAGGTACGAACTAAAATTAACAGACAAAAGTTGTTCGCCTAAAAAGATCGATAAATTTATTATTAATCATTTTTAGATAGGACGAGCAGGTTTTCTTTCAATCGTAAAAAATAAGATTAAAAATAAAAAAAACTAAATTTTTGGAACTAGGCCAGAAAAGACGAAAGAGGACATAGGATCATATATAGGATCCTATACAGGTTCCTGTATAGGACCCTAAATAGGTTCCTGCATTAAACCCTATGCAGATGCGCAGCAGTTTTTCATTAATCGTAAAAAACAAGATTAAAAATAAAAAATAAATTATAAAAACTAGGAAATAAGAATTAATATGTCTCAATTTGTATGCATATTATGAATTGTAATGATATAAATTTATTGAAATGATACATGTTTCAGGGCAGCTTACAATATAATTCAAAGCAAAATAAGAAACAAATATTCAAATAATCATGATAAATACAATTTGTGCCATATTTTGCAATATATGAATAAGCAATCCCAGGCAGAGTTGCATAACGAATTTATTGTATTTGTTATCAAAGTGTTGTGCATAATGTAGAAAAGCTGACATTTTGGACAGAATCGAGTACAAAGCACGAGATACATGATGAGAATGTGTTCGGTTAAAAGGCCTGTGCACGAATGCGGGAGAAATGCTGAGCCCGGAGTGCGAGAGCTATCAGTCGCGCGCGGTAGATGAATTTACCAAAAAAGAATTCACAATCACAAAATTACAGTGGTGGATGTTTTGAGTCTTAATTTTAAAATGTTTGCGCAAGAATGTGCGAAAATATAAAGACCGAGCGCGCCAGGAGGATGTGCCCGCACAGCGGGCAGATTTTTTGAATTTGAATGCACAAAAATAGTTATTAAAAAATAAAAAATACAAAAGTAACATAAAAAACAGTTTTTCAAAGTTGTAATTACTCTTTCAAACTTACACAGTCGCTGCAAAGGCCTGCGCGGTGCTCATGGCACATCGGGCGATTACACGCGATTGCAAGCGATTGCTTGTTCACGAAGCAAGCGACGTCGTACATTGTAGGCCATCTGACGGGACAACGGGTATTTAAAACCCCACAGTTTTACAGGGTCTACTTTGAGCGGGTGCCCAACGTATGATGACGTTTGCCGCTCTATACTAACCCACTTTACCTTTAGTTAGTGATGTCAATCACTGGTAAAAGTCGACACGTGGTCCATTTTCTTAAATTTAGTACGTTTAATTTGAGCTCTAAAATTTTTTGGGGTATTATTTACCCATAGTACCAGTTCAGGGTTAATTGGAGAATTCATCTATTTTCGTAACATACATCATCTTTTTTACTAAAAAATGTAACTGTTAAGTTGAAAACTTAACTATTTTTGTAGAATCTTCTTTGTTAATTACTTCATATTTAAAATTGTTCAAGTTTTGGGCTTGCAATATTTAAATCGTTTAATTTTTAGATTAGTTTAATTTTGATCTCTTCCCGGGTGAAAATTTAAGTCAGGAGCTGGCCGGGGAGCTCGACTTTAAGTCGGGCTGTGGCCGGGGTTTCTGGTGGGAATCCGGCCAGCGTCGTCACGCCGCGCTGGCCAGCGTCAGGCCATGGATCATGGCCGAGGGCTGACCGGGGAGCCCGACCGTAGCCCGGACGGGATCAATTGGTGATTTACTGGATTGAAATAATTCGAGTTTCAATTGGTCGAAGAGCATCTGTCACTAAATTAAGGGATCAATTTGATTATTTCTTACTGCAGAATTGAAGTATATTAATATATGAAATTCCACACGCCCAGCACACAGACAACATTAACTATTTTCAAGTAGTCGTTGAGAGACAAAAAACAGTATTTAAAAAATAAATATTAAATTATTGCGAGTATTTTGACTTTAAATATCAATATAGTCCTGTTTAAAGGAAATACATATATTACATTTTTAAACATTATATTACAAATAAAATTTCTAACGCTACGGGGTATCGAACCTAGCAGTCGGGAGTGCTAACCACTACGCTAAACCGCCAAGTTCAAACTTGTTAAAAAAAACCATCCTCATAAGCTGTAGTTCAGAAAAGTTAAAGTACCAATATCTTAAGTTCTCTTTTTATAATTCTTTATTATTATGCGACCTTATGTAAATATAAAATACACGAACTTTTAACAGGAATACCAATAAAATACTTTTTAAATAAATAATTTAAATCGATTAAACTTTTTCTTCGTGGGATATTTTGTTTTTTTTCCGGTTGTAGACTACTTGACAACCTTTTATAATTACAGGAAATCTAATTTTTTATGAACACTAAAAATTTTTGACGACGGAACTCAGAAATTTGATCGTGAATGTTGTTCTTTCGTGCAAGGTTTGGTTTTTAGGTGTTTTATACTATTTTGCAACGTTTAAGATTGTTGCGAAATTTAAATTTTTTCTGAACATTTGCAATTTTTCATAAAGATGGAATTTATAATTTTTCTCTTCAAAAAATTTAAATCATATTTTTCAGAAATTTTGAAATTTGCATAAGGTAATTTTAAAATCACGCCAAAAAACTAGTTGTTTTGAATTTTGTTGTCATTTGCTTTTCATATTGTATATTAGGTATTATATTATTTTCATTTATTATTAATCATTTACAAAAGTTCAAACAATTCTAAATTTAATATCTGTATGTTTTTTGCCGTCATTAATTTATAGTTTTATCATAATCTCTATTTTAAAATGTTACCTGTACATTTATCACGATTCGAGATTGGTACACGTCCACTTCTTAATGAAATTATTAAAAGTAATTAAGTTATAAACAAAGTTTAACAATGTTATTATTGCCAATTAGCGCCCGGCCAGCTACCGTCTGAGCATTCGATCATAAGATTTGGCCGATCAGAGCCCAGTCAGTCCCCGACTGGGGTTTTCAGATAAATTTTGCCTAGCGAGTCCCCGACCAGCGCACTTCTAGGTTCTTAAAAAACAAAGATGGTCCGGCTAGTCCCCGACCAGAAACCTTGTTGTACTAGGGCTAACCCGGGCTATTTACACACTGGTTTTGAAATAAACCTTTTCGAAGCTTATGTAAACTTTATCTCTTTAATTAGAAATCGACTAAAATTTTAATTTTCAATTTCAAACGCTTCATATTTGACAGTCCTTTCAAAAATAATAAGTTTACATATAAAGCCAATTTTTGGATGCAAATTATTAAGCTTAATTTTTAAAATTTTCATTTTATAAGTTTTTAGTTTAAAATTGGTTAATTCTCTAAATAATAAACTGCGACTATGAAAAAAATCATAAAATAACGTAAAGTTTAATTTTCTGGTAAAAAATGAAGTAAAATAAGAGTTTGTTGAACCGAAAAAAAGTTTATCTTAACTTTGTACGTCGATTTAAGATGTAAATTAATGTCATGTTCTTCTTGACGTAAAAAAGTGTGACAACTCTGAATTTGCACGAAACTTGTGAAATTGCGACAAGAAAGTTTTACTGTTATGCATTGTACACGAACTTCTCGGTGTGATGGCTTTTCTGCAATGTATAATTATGGACCGTAGTGCCTTCGTTAGATAAAAATCAAGTTACGAATGTAAAAAACAATCTAATTCTTAAAAAAAAATACTCAGGATGTCCGCTGCATTAAGAAAAGCAGGAAATGAACGCGAATTTTTTGGAGAATTTATTTTAAAAAGTTAAGTTCAATTGTTAACATTTTCAATTATGAAATCTTTCAGTTTCCAGTGCTTAATTTTAAAATCTATTTCTTTAAAAATTGTTAATTTTGTTTCTTTATTTTCAAGCGTTCATTTTCAATTTAAAAAATTTTTTAATGCGTTTTTGAAGATTGTCAAGGAGATAATCAGAGTAGTGATTTTTTTTTAATCTCATAAGTTCTCTATTGAGTATCAAATGATTATTTATTTGCCAATGGCGACCCGGTTACAAGAAAGTCGAATCATAAATAAATATATGACATGAAACTTTTTAAATTAAATCCTCTCGTAAAATTGTTTAAATATAACATTTTAAACCTTGTTTTTTCAACTGTTCAAAAATTGAACATTGAATTGAATTTCTAATAGTTGAAAATTTGGTTGTCAATTTTCTTCAATATTTTCAAACGATTGAAAACTCAATTTTACATTTCCTTCAATTTTTAGTTATTGGAAATTTCAGAGAAAAAAAACGAATTATGTATCAAAAGAGAATTTAATAAATAAAAATTTAATTTTATAAAAGTTGGTGTTAGAAAAACATTGATTTTCTTTAAACGAGTCGCCATTGTCAAATTTTTTTTGGCAAATTAATAATCATTCAATATATTCCTATGGGAATTTATCAGATTCAAAAAAAATCTCAGCTTTGTTGAATTCCCATGTATAAATAACAATTGAACTATTAATTTAAAAATACCTAAAATAAAAATATTTCAACTTCTAATTTAGTAAGTGTTTATTTGAAAAATTAATCTGTTCGACTAAAAAAAATTAAATATTTGAAATATTTAGCAATTTAGCTACATTGAATTTGTTTAATTGTAAAGTCTTCTATGTCATACGTGTGAATTATTGGGCGTCTAAATTAAATATTTATTAATTAAAATTTGTATAGGCTTAGAACACTTTAAATGCAAAAATTTGTATCTATAAGAGTTCGAATTTGTTTACATTCATTGACCGTGAAAATTGTTTGCGAACTCCAAAATAACCGAGAAATGACAGGGAATTTTGTTTCCTCGATTAAAACAGTCATCCTGATACTCCTACTGAATAAAAAGATAGTTAACAAAATAAAAATCTGAAAAATTAATTAAAAGTGATTTCTAGTTTCGATGTTGATGCTTTATACTTTTTAGAACTACATAATTATTTTCAATTCCCCTATAGAGTTTCGCTAGAAGATGATATGAGTGTACTGAATTTTTGAATATCTGTTTTTTAAATTTATTGCACGAGTCTTCTTGAGCACGGGTTTTCCTTAAATTAATCATAAGGGACGTCTGGGTTTAAAATACGCGGAGAGGCATCTGCAATCGATTTTTTATTTGCCCTATGAGTTCTTTTTCAGCGTCTCTTTCTGTTCGAAAATAAAATATATCCAGTTTTATTGAGTCTTAAAATTATTTCAGAAGACAATAATGCTTATGCTCCTTTTTCATTATTCTTTTTCAAAATCCCCTATAGTCCCTATATTTCAGCATTTTGTCCATTTTTCCCCTCTTTCCCTTTAAAAAAAACTGGTGATCAATTATCAAGAATTATCAGAAACTCACAGACACTAAAAAAGAAATTATTATTGTAGCTTAGAGAAACTAATATTCAAAGAAAAAAAGAAAAAAGCAAATTGTGGACCAGTTGCGCAATAAATAGAAAAAAATCTATAGTGGTTGATTCAACAGTTTCGCGAAAGAGAAAAAATCTCACACTTGATTAAGATAGTTTTATTGTTATAAAATTTAATTTATAAATAAAATTTTATTTTTTGTTTGAAAAAAGTTATGTAACAATATGTCTGGAAAATCTTGCAATTATTCTTTTAGTTAAATGGAAATTTACATTTTTAAACGAAAATCATTATATATTTTAATCCGTTAACCGAAGGGGGGGGGGTGATCTGACCCAGGCCGAAATTTCAAATTTGTGCCATTTGCGAACTATGTAAGAAGACCGGTCTTTATCCCCATCTAAAAAATTGTATTTTAGGATAGAAGCCTCACGCATAGTTTCGAGTCACTTGTATCCTTCAGTCAGCTATACTAGGGTGCAATCAAAGTGCAATTTGGGTCGATTTGACCCCCCCCCCCCACACACACACATACGGTTTACGTATATATTTCGACAGATCACACTTGATGTAAGTTTACTATTTTTCTTTTTTCTGTACTAGCGGGAGTAAAGTGAATCCACTTAGTACTCCTTATAAGTCAAAGTTTAAAAATTCATTATTTATTACATTTCAATCAAGTTAGAACAATAATGTCGTGGTCCTCTGTGTACATATTTAGATCAAAAAATAATTTTTCCATTGAAAACCATACTCTTCCCCTTTAATTTCCTTTTTGAACCGTTCAATTTCATTCATTTGTCTCTGAGTTATGAATTTTTGAAAAAAACTACTTTCTTCTGTGAGTTTATTTGTTTATTGTTAATTATATCCTCAATAATTAAAAAAACACATATTGCGAAATTGTAACGTTAAGTAGAAGGTTCAAACAAGAACCATGCATTTTTTCAGATTTTTAGGAACACGTTTTCGATTTTTTTAAAGAATCGGGTCGAATCGACCTCCCCCACCCCCTATGGTTAAGTGGTGCAAAAAACCCTATGGTAAACGGGTTAAAGGTCGCTATAATTGCGTCATGTTGCATCACATTGCGCAAGTTCTATGTCAGTGTTTTAACGGCCCTGACTATTTGCGTTCGGTGACCCCGATCAACCCCTCTTTAAGTCGAATGTCAAAACCAAGACGTGTAACTCAGGGTTCGAGTGTAGTTTGAATAAAATTCGTAGTTTTTGTCCAGTTTTAAGTTATATTAAAGTTTTTAATAGGAAATCGATTATTTAAACGAAAATTATTAGATTTCGAAAAAGTTGTTCACTTCTGAACAATTTTTTGTTATATTGTGTTAGTGATCTTCGACGGGAAATATTGATATTTCCAATGAAAAAAGTAGGTTTCAAAGAAAATTTACGATTTTCAATATCGCGTCAAGTTACGATGGTGTGTAACAATTGAAATTCGTATTTTTAAACACAAAAAAAAACTTGAACCATTTTGAACTACGTTAGTGATTTTTGTCGGATATTGAAATTTTTATAAAAAAATCGTTAGACTTAAAAAATAGGATTTATACGTTTGTAAAAAATTTTAGGATATGTTGTTGGTTTACATCGAAGATTTGTATTTTCAATCAAATATCAGTACAATTTGAACAATAATTATTATCTTTTAAAATTTTTTTTACGTTAGTGTTTTCCGTCGGAAATTTATATTTTTAATTAAATTTTTTTATAACAATTTAAGGTTATTTTCGACTTTTAGGTCGGAAACTGGTACTTTTTGTGAAAAATCATTAGATATCAAACAAGATAAAAAAATAGTGTACAATATTGTAGCTTAAGCTATAGCGGTTTTCATCAGAAATATCGATAGGTATAGATTTCAAAGAAAATTTTTTAATTTTTAATATTTTTTTTTATATTAAAGTTTTTGTTGTTGTTGAAAATTGGTATTTTTAATACCAAAAATAATAAGTTTTTTTACATTATCATTCAGTCATTAAATTTATAATTTTTTTACAATTTTAATTTTTGGTTTTGTTGCAGTTTTATTCCGGAAATCGGTACTTTTAATAAAAAAATCATTGGATTTCAACGAAGACAACAAATTTTTGAACTATTTTATAAGAGTATTTTATAATTACAAGCAGTATTACACATAAATTATGTTGTATTTAATATTATGCTATTATCTTTTATTTCAAAATCTTGTATTACCTAACTTGGCTTTTGCTATTATATATCGTGCCGTAAACCTATTATTTCTTATACTAGGAAAAACTTGCAGACTTTCATTCAACCTGAACGTTCATTTCGCTAACAGCTTCTTTAGATCTGAGATTTTTTACACTAGCAAAAAACCGTTTATTGCGATGAGAAATTCGGTCATCAATTGAATTTCAAATTTCACCTGTTCATCCGTGGGTAACGAAGAAAGTAAAAAAACTCTAATACTGCATTGAAGGTTATAAATAATCAAGAAAATATTTAATTGTTGATTTTACTTTTCTGGAAATCAAAGAAAAAAATTTTCAGAATTGTCTGGATTTAGAGTTTTTTTGCAAATTAGCATAATTTGTTTCCTGTAATAGAAACTATTTTGTAGCGGGATGCGCAGTAATTTAAGAAACTTTCCCGGTGCAGCCAACTTTGCAATTTCCGGTCATCGACTAAAGTCGCGCATTGCTGCACGCTTAACCAATGTTCATTCCTGAGCTCGATTATCATAGCAAATATTGCATCTTGGATGAAAAGGGGGATTATTCCTGATGTGTTTATTCACCGGAAAAAAGGGATGATATATATTTATGAGGGGGAAGTTATTTGATGAAATAAGAGGTGCGGTTTAGCGATTTAAATTAATTAGAATTTAATTTTACTTGTAGATTTAGGAACTGTTCAATATAACCATCCAGCAGTACGAACAAAGTCGAATAATTCTTAGATTGAATGAATGTTTAATTTGTTTGAAAAGAAACAAAATTATTATAACAAAATATTTATTTAAGGTTCGGATCGTGCAACTTTTTCGACTTTTTATTAAAAAACGACTTTTTGAAAAAAAAACCAGAACAAAACTTTTAAAATTGAAATTAAATACTAGAAAAAAGTGTACCATTTTAACTGTTGTGTTGAAAATTCACCTTTTTGGATATAAAATTCATCCTTTTGGATTGAACGGTCCTCTTTTGTGACAGGAAAGTAATATTTTAGGGTTGAAAACTAATCATTCTTGGATAGAAATTTCACTGCCTTCTACAATATTCGTCTTTTTGGCATAAAAATTCAACTATTTGGTTCTTTTTTTAAACGATCAATTTTGTTGAAAAATCAAATTTTCAGGCTCATGATTAAACAGTCTTCTAAAAACTTCGTCTTTTTGAATGGAAAATTAATCTTTTGTAATGAAAAGTCACCTTTTTCGCGCTTCAGAATGATTAAATAATTAATTATTTTAATTCAACTATTGGTTTAAAAATTCAACTTTCTTCGTTGAAAATTATTGGTTTTTTTTTCAAGTTCAACTTTTCAGTTTGATAATTCAACTTGAAACTTTATATCTTTTGTATTTGAAAGCGATCAAAATTGAACAATTATTATTTGAATTGAAGAATATTGAACTTGAATCATTTCAGATTAATATTACGAAAATAGATAAATTTTCAATTGTTCAAAATAAAAAAAATTGTTTAATTGAAATAATTTTTAAGTCAGAGCGATAATAACTTGACAATTTTAAACTAAAATTGAGTGTTTTGACAATTTTAAACTAAAATTGAGTGTTTCGCTAAATTACAATTAAAATTTCACGCGATATTTTTAGAAATTTTTTTTTGTTGGAAAACAAGTGCCAGAAAGCAGCACGGACCATTTTTTTACTACCGACCGCTCGTGCCTTTTTCGAGCCGTGGTTCTGAATTCTCGGGTGGCACCTGGCACGTCCTCGACAGCAAAAAAAGGGTCCTGGCTGCTTTCTGGCACTTGTTTTCCAACACACACAAAATTTCGAAAGATATTGCGATTTTCAAAAAAATAAGACTATGACATCCTTCCGGGAGATTGGAAATAATTCCAGAGTCTATCCATTACAGTTTACAGTTTCCGTTGCTTTAACCCGCGTGGAAAAATGTCCGGGCAGTCTGGTTACAGGTCTGGCCCAGGTGTGGATTTATCAAGACTTTCTAGTCTGGAAGAACTGATGTGGCTCAGGTCTGACGCCAGTCTGGCTCAGGTTTGACTTTATCTAGACCTTCTAGTCTGGAAGGTTTGTTCTGGCCCAGGTTTGACACTGATCAGCTAGCCAGGAACTAAAAGAATCTTAAGTTCCATCAGAAAATTTTTTTGACATACTTCACAAATATTACAGGGTGTCTAAAATGATGAAAAATTAGACATTCAAAGTATAAAAACAAGCCCTTTTTTCTATCACCTTGACAGTCTGGGCTGATCCAGGTCTGAAGCTGATCAGCGAGCAAATAGAAAAAAAACTTAAGTTCCATCACCAAATTTTTTTTTGACGTACCTTGAAAAAGTTACAGGGTGTCTAAAATGATAGAAAATATGCAATCACTGTGAAAACACGACTTTCCTTCTTATCATCTTGAGAGTCTGGTCTGGTCTAGGCCTGGCGCTGATCAGCCAGCCAAGAAAAGATCTTATTATTTTTGGAACAATATATTAATCCAGCCAAAAGTTAGCTGTAAAAGCAGAGGCATAAATGTACCAAATCTTTATTAAATTATTAAATACATAGTAAGTACAAACCTACTTTATATGTATGACAAAGGAAAGAGTATCAGTAACTATAATTGAATTTGTTGATTTTATTGATGGCAGTATATTTTTGACGTAAAATCAGAATTCTTACTGATTATGTCAAACATGTACATTATATATTTTTCTAGGAAATCATGTTTTGCTTTTTGAGCGTATTCTCAAAGCGTATCCTCTAAACATAGACGATATGATTCTCAACGATAAAACTTTAATCGATCAGCCATTAACTAGTGGCTGATGAGCCAATAACTCGCGGCTGACCAACCTATAACTAGCGGCTGACCAGCCTATGTCTAGTGGGTGACCAGACGGCCTGGCCTCGGGCTAACCAGAAAAAACGTTGCGCTTTTGGTCAGGCCCAGGCCAGACCATCTAGTCAGTGCCCGGCCTGGAAACCTGGCGGCCGCCTGGTCTGGACCAGGCCAGTGTTAGAACATTTTTCCACACGGAAATATCTTTATTAGAACTAAATATAATACAGTTGTACATTTTTGTACTTTTAAGCAATAATTTTTATTATTTCTTAAATTTCTCAACTGCAATTTGTCCACAACAGTTTTCCTCATACTCATGGATTTTTTCAAATTTTTCTCATCGCCCCTTGTATAAGAAATAATGCTCTAAACTTGACTGTTCTTAAATGTACCCGAAAATCCTTACTTTTTTTTACATTTTTCAATCTGCAAAGCACATTTTTTATTCACATAAACCTCTTCCAGGTCATTTACACAGAACACTTTTAGCTTTCATATGACTATTTTTTTGTTGCGCTAAAATTTTGGTTTGGCTGAGTTGTTAAGCTTCAAAAGCAGATGCCTAACATTTTCTCGCCGATATTAATAAAATATCTTGCTTCTGTTGGTTGCACTGATTTATGGTCTTGTCTTAACTAGCTGGACTACCAAAATGTTGGTTGGACTGATCTGTAATCTTGTCTTAACTGGCTGGAATAACAACACGTCTTGCCTTTGTTGGTTGGACTGACCTGTAGTCTTATCTTAAATGGCTGGACTACTAACATGTCTTGCCTCTGCTGGTTGGACTGATATGTAGTCTTGCCTTGACTGACTGACGTGCCTCTGTTGCCTGAACTGATTTATAGTATTGTCTAAAATGGCTGACCTAATAACATGTATTGTTTTTGTTGGTTAGACTGATCTATAGTCCTATCTTAACTGTCTGGATTAACAAAATGTCTTGTCTCTGTTGGTTGGACTGATTTATGGTCTTGTCTTAACTAGCTGGATTACCAAAGTATCCTCTCTTTGTTGGCTGGACTGATCAGTAGTCTTGTCTTAACTGGCTGGACTATTTAAATGTATTGCATTTGTTGTTTGGACTGTTCTGTAGTCTAATCTTAATTGGCTTAACTACCCAAGTGCCCTGCCTTTGTCGATTGAACTGATCTGTAATTTTGTTTCAATTGGCTAGACTGTCAAATATCTTTAATAGTACAGGTTGCCTTTTGCCTTGATTATTTTGAAAAATCTTCACATTGTCAGGACAGTCCCAATACATGGCCCTTAGTGGCTGTAGTGATTTCTCCTTTGATAACTGAGCTGATCTACAGTGTTGTACTCACTGACTGAATTGTTTTCTACCTTGGATATTTCGAACAGTATTTACATGGTGCTCGCAGTGATTGTGCCAATCACATTTTACTAAAATATATTTGCACCTTATCTTCAATTTTTAAGCAGGACATTATATTTGCTTGTGTTCATACTCTTAATTTTTGATTGGAAGGCGTTGAACTATATTACATTGCGATTTCAGCCAATTTAAATGGGACCCCAGTTTAATGTAAAGTGTTCGAGGTTTTTTCATAAAGAATATTTTCGAATAACAGCTTTTGAAGCTTTTTGTTTTAGAATCGCGCATTCAAAACTGTAATTTTATATTGATGAATTCAAACTTGTCGTGTTAAAACTTAAGCAATTGCAAACTTTGGTCAAAATTTGAAGCATTCTCAAGTTAGTTCTATTTACTCCAAAATATTAAAAGTAATTAATTTTAATTTTTTTTCAAATTTCTAATTTCTCAATTTTAAAAATTCAATAATTTTTCTTAAAATGTAAAATTAATAACTGGCAAATCAACATTCACGTTTGAGCAATTTGAAAAACTCGTAGAAAGGAATATTGCCAAATTCAAGCACATAATGAAGATGAAACTGAAAAAATTTAAGATATTTTAATAATTTCAAAATTTTTAAACCTACGCCAGACTTATTCAGCAGCATTAAAATTTATACTTGACATGAGTAAAAGTAACTGTATCTTCAAATGTCAATCAAAAATTGTGTTTTTACGACAACTGAAAATTTATCATTGTTTTCTCATTGCATTATTCAAATTAAAATAATTATTTTGGAAAACCAAGACTTGTTCCTAATGTTAATTTTAACTTGTTCCATAAATAAGAATCGATATTTAATTTATTATATAAATTTATTTATAAACTTATAAATTTATTGTATAAATAAGAATCGATATTTTGAAGTTTAGCCTTTGGTTACGACTGGGTTGAAGTTGGCTTTTTTGACAGTGCTCAGTTTTAAATTTGAAGTATTTGGTTATTTTAATTTTCTTTACAAAAATGTCAGTAATTACAAAATTATAGAATAAAATGTGTAACTAATGAATTCTGTGATGCTTATATTTTAGGAAAATAAATTGAAAAATGTACGATTCAAATGGTATTAAATCCCCCCCCCCCACCCGTTTTTGTCAAATGTTCACGTTTTGAGACTCCCTGAATTCGAAAAACCGGTTTTTACGAATGTGCCTGTCGGTAGTCTGGCTGGCTGTTTCCACAATAATTCTTGAAAAATTAATGTATTAGATTGGTCTTTGGTACACTCTTTTAGTGTCCTAAACTAAAGGTCAAGTTCATTAGCCAGCCATTTTGGATAAAAATTCAAAAAGTGAGTACATTTTGAATATTTCTGAGACCACTTTTTTCAAAATTCAAAAGTTTTCTGTACGGATGTTTATAGTATTTAAAAAGTTGAACAATTTATCCTGATGACTTCTTTCATGAAACCAAAAATTACCAGAGTTAAAACATTTACAAAATTCCAAAAACACACACGAAAATGAACCTTTTAAGTTTTAAGCCAAATAAAAGTCGATATGAAAAAAAGTCAAAAGAAGAATAATTTTGATTTCTAAATTCCCTTCAAGATTATCATAACAACTTATTGAATATTATTGATAAATAAAAATTTCATATTTGACAGCATACAAAAAAAATGGAAAATCCAAAAATTACGTTTATTCATGCAACAATTTCACAGTATTTCAAAGATTCTCAAATATATAAATGCATTTAAAATATATATATATATTTAAACATACATAATTTAGAATTAAAAAACGGTAAGGCTGCTCAGCAGACCGTATATGGAATGTTTAAATCATTAAAAACATGTTGGAAATAAGCAAATTCAGTTTATGGAAAAACGACCAAAGTTGCAATAAAATGTTTAATACATTTTTTTAAGAATGCGCATTTTTTTAAAACGCGACAATGAAATACGTGCAAGTGAGGCAAGTTATGAATTATGATAATATACATTTATGGGAATGATATACAATTTCAGGGATAAACTCGAGTGCGAAGCACGAGATAACTGATGAGAATGTGTGCCTTAAAGCCGAAGGAGCTTTAACAAAAGAGAATTCACAATAACCAAATTACTGTTGTCGATGCTTTCACCGCTAGTTTTAAAAAGTCTGTGCGCAAAGATCGAGCGCGAGAACCAACAGTCGCGTGCCCTAGGCGCGCTCAAACTTTTGAGCGAAGCGAGCCGTGTGTTTTTTAAAAATGGTATAATTTTCCTTTTAACACTGAAATTTCTCGTTTTATCTTAAACGTAATAAAATAAAAAAAAATCTTGATTATAATTCGAGAAAAGCAACATTTTTCACAAATTCCCAATTTAAAACGTGCGAAATGAAATGAATGATACACGGAAAAAAAATTCTTGAGGCGAACGAGTGAATCGAGAATATATTAAACTCAAAGAAAGTGTACGCTTGGATTAGGTAAAACGTTTAGTTAGAAGAGTTACACATTTAGTTACTTTATGTAAATTGTTCTCGTAATCAGGAATTTGGACAAAATTGCTAAGTTCGAAAGTTTATTATTTTCGAAAGATTATGTATAATTGTATTATCTGCAGATTAGAAAAAAAATTTAGTTGTTATCGAAATATATTAACTTACAGTAGTCAATTTTTCGTCTGGTATCGCGAAAATGAATTTCCCTGAAATCCGTGTAATGCATTTGGAGGTCAAGTTTGTTGTTTTTATCGCGTTTCTTGATATTTCAATATAGTAATCGCCTACAATCGAAACAAATGTAAATTATTATTACTGCATCACAAACTTCATTTAATATTAACATTCGCGCAATTTTTAAGTGGTAAAAAGCATTTAATTGTCCAAATTAAATCTCAACTGTCACTGCTCCCGATTAGACCGTCGCCATTTTATTTCGCTGCTCCCATAATGCACCGGTGCTCTTCCGATAATTGCTTCAGACACTCTCTATCCCTATTATAGCTATGCTTATTAGGGGTTTGACTATACGATATCCCTGGTATATGGAAAATGGTCAAGGATATTCATTTTCGCTGATCCAGGAATCTTTCTAAATTCCTTCGTTCGTTTTCAGCTAAATGTTTGGCTATAATAAGGAATAATATCCCTGTCACAGCTAGATTTTTTTTACCGTGTAATAATTAATGAGCCGTAGATTATCAATAGGTGAGAATATCAGTAGTTAATTATTTAAGAAGCATATGTAAAATAATATATTTGGATTTACAGTTGTGAAAAGAATTATAATGTTGCATATATGTTTTTCGAATCAATAAATCGATTATAGATTCTGAAATCCCTTATTTCCCTATTATTATTTTATTTATATTTAATGTTGGCACAGGCTTAAGGTGGTTACTGCCCAACATGTCGAAGGCATATTTGGTTTAGAGTTGTATTTTATTTCATTATTTTTCACGGCGCTGTCTCGGTATATATCATCAATCACGGGCCCATTTTTATAACGCAATCAAGTGATCCGATGAGAGCAGCGTGCCCCGGCATATTGGACAAAGTCCTATTTTTACCCCATCATTGATGGACTGGGTTGCAGTCAAGTACACGGTGGGGGAGACACCTACAGCTTAAGGTGGGTTCTGAACCACCAGAACGTCGGTAAAGGTACATAGAAAAATTTCCAGAGGTACCAGCTCAGGGATCGAACCCCGGACCTCTGAGGTGAAGTCCAAGTGTCTAACCAACTGAGCCACTGAGGCTCTTTATTATTGTTATTATTATCATTATTATTATTATTATTATTATTATTATTATTATTATAGATTATTTGTTCAAAACTTTTACTCGGTTGAACCCGGTTATACGTCATAGCCACGGACTAAGTCAAGTGACTGATGAGATTAGGATGTTATAAGTCAATCCAATACGATGTTTGAAACCTCCTGCGATGATGTTATAGGTATACAATTACGAGCGGCCGCTAGTATTGGAGGTGACTACAGTCACCTGTATTCAGTATCTGAAATGAATAATAGATTTTCGCGAGAGAGGAACGAGGAGCGAATATAAAGATAGAACTGGGTCGCGAGCAGATTCAGTATGGATCTTTGAATCTTTTCAGTAACACCATAAACCTAACACAGTTCAAGAAAATCCTTTGAGATTTAAATCTTCCAAATCCTCTCTAAAGTTTCGAAACAATGGTTTGAACAGTATGTTGTAGCAATTTCTATTTTAATCTTCTTATATATCTTATATTCTAATAAACTTTCTTTTATGTACTACGAACATCTTTCATCAATTTCTCAGGGAGCCGGCCGTAATTCGCACATAAAACCCGGAAATCGGGTAAAAGTCAGGGATTTTGAAAAAAAAAATCTTGCAAAAGTCTGGAAACTTCAATAAAG
>NC_046661.1:108903451-108918388 GCF_010883055.1 Belonocnema kinseyi | reverse complement strand
TTTAATTAATTCAATCCGTTTGTAAAAGATTATATGTTAAAAATGTTGTTGTTGTTAAGCCCTGTACTCTAAAATCATCGGGCAAACTCGGTTTGACAAAGCACGGAGAGCGTTTTAGGATATCGCGAAAGCCTCTTTAATGCTCGCGGAAGCCTACTTATTTCCGAATTCGCAATTTTCGAGCGTTTTCGAGGAAAAACGAGGACTGAAAAGCTCTCTCCAACCTCGCGCAGAACTCTATTTTTCGTGACAGAGCATGCAGGGAGGACTTGCAGAGTATTAGGATTTAGCCCCGTGCTGTGACAGTGAAAAAGTTGCTAGAGCAAAAACTAAGGAACTATTAAAATGAAGTTTTGCGGCTACCCTGATATAATATTCGTGTTAGTAATTTATTTGCCTTGTATTTTTATTTTATTTTCTTGCAGTTACTTCTTTCTGATAATAATTTTTGTAGTTAAAATTTTCATTATTTGGTTTAACTGTTCGGTAGAAATCGAAGCAAAAATCCGTCTTTTTTGGTTAAAAAATTCATCTGTTTTAGTCGAAATTTCATCCTTTTGGATACAAACTCAAGAGTTTGGTTGAAAATTAACCACTATTTTGTTGAAAATTAATCTCTTTTACTGAAATGTTTATTTATTTTATTTTTATAACTAAAAATCTAACTATTCCAGTTTTATATTAATAATTTTAGTTGAAAAGTAATTTCCCTTTTAGAAAATTAGAGTATGTTGTTAAAAATTGAACTACTTTGTTAAAAGTTAAACTACTTTGTTTAAATTTATTTTAGTTCAAGGTTCATTTCTTTGGTGGAATATGGAAATATTTGGTTGAAAATTTGTTTTTTTAAATTATATTTTGAACAAAAATATAACTTTTCCATTTTTTTTTTTTGAAATTGAACTTTTTTTTAGTTTAAAATTCTTCTTTTCAATAGAAAGCCAATCTTCATCGCTGAAAATTTAATCTTTGTTAGTTAAAAATGCTGCTGTTTGGATTGAAAGTTCAACTGTTTGACAGAAAATTTATTTTTGGATGAGAGTGCAGTGAAAATTTAACTTTTCAATTTTGCATGAAAATTGATCTTTTTTATTATAAATTCAACTTTTTGTTTAAAAATTCGCCTATTTTGTTGAAAATTCGTCCTCATCTTTTTAGTAGCAAATTCAACTGTTTTGTTGATCTTTCGTCAATCGGCATAGAAAATTTATCCTTTTGGATTGAAAATTCAACTGTATTCTCAAAAATTTAAATATTTGGTTGAAAACGCAAATTTTTTTAATTGAAGTTTAATTTTTTTGTGAAAATTGGACCCTTTGGTGAAAGTTCGATCTTTTAGTAAAAATTCCTCTTCCTAGATTGAAAATTCAACAATTTCGTTAAAAATAGAACCACTTTCATGAAAATTTTCTTAAAAATTAATCTTTTTGGCCGATAAGTCAGCAGTTTAGTTGAGATTTTTTTAAAAATTGAAACCTTATTTTCTATGGCGGAAAAGTCATACTTTTTGGTTGAAATTAATCAATTTGACATTTTTTAATTTTATTTGGAATTTTATTATTTCATGTTATAAGAGGTTCTACTTTAAAAAGAGTTGCAATAATAAAATGCTGGTTTTTGAATACTGGTCTTTGAATACTGGTCAAGTAAAATGAAAAATTGGTTAGGGAAAATAAAGGAAAAAGTTAGGGAATTTTCAAAAAGGAAGTTTTTCGGCCACATTGATTGCAGGTCTGCATGATATTTATTTATACAGTAGGACCTCTCAACTCCGTACAGCTTGGGGCTCTCTACGGATTTACGAGAGTTCGGCGCCGTACCTACATATTGCGGGCGCCTGGTGCAGCACCGAAAAGCAGTACAGAGCTGAAAAGGGCTCGGCCCACGGAAGCGCCGATATCCCAAATGTAACTGTGTGCACGCCGAGACCGTAGTAACGCAGACCGGAGTTAAGAGGTTCTGGTGTATGTCTAAATCGAACCGAGAAGCTATAAATATTTTGCATGAAAAAAATTGGAATTTTTGCCTGGTGAATTTTTCAATCCGGAATAAGTTAAAAATAAAAATAAATTGAAGGATGTTTAAACTTTCATTTAACATATGCTCAAAAATAAATTTATTTTGAAACAATGAATTTAAATTGTATTTTAACAACTACAAAAATATAACCGTTTAGCACTTTCATAGCCTGATTTACTATTTATTTTAACAATTTTGTGAAATACTTTGGAGACTTACCTTTAAAATGAGCCCAAGAACTTAAAAAATAATTATTAATTCCAGAGATATGTTAATTTATCGAAAACATCTTAATTTGACGGTTTTTGCAATTTCTTTTTACAAAAGTGACATTTTTCCTTCAACGTGGACTTAGTTCAAATTTTGAATAGAATTATTTTAAAAGTTTTCCTTTCAATTTTATTACACTTTACCTGAAACCCCTGGAAATGTTCATCTTAAAGAAACGATTAAAACTATGAGTAGTCTGACCAAAAATGAACCTTTTTATTTAATTTTTCATTGTAGAATTTGAATTTTTTCATATTCTATAATACACATAGGTGTGCAATTTTTTGTACTTTTGCACTTTTAAAATAAAATTTCTAAATAAAAATAAGATAATTTAATCATTTTATATGATAAATAAGTTTTTAAAAACATTCAATTTTATAATAGTTAATGGTTAAAAAAATCAGATAAATTGTAATATAAATACAAGACAAATTTCTTTGTATCGATCCAACAACTTAATAGCTAAAAATAGTTTTTTTTTCCCAAATTAGAAGTTTTATTTTTAATCGCCGGATCAACGGCTGTTTAAGTTTGAAAGAGTAACATTCAATATAATATTTTTATGGCATATAAGTAGAAATTTCCAAAGTGAGCTTACAATTTCTGACGTTGAAAGAAAAATTAAAACTAAGTATTAGAAAACAATCTACTCATTAGTATTAAGCCACATTATAAAAATTGTTTTACAAAAATCATTTTTTTATTTACAGTTTGCAATTGAATATTTCTGAATCGTTTGTTTAAAAAATTATTCTTCTGTAAACTATTTATGAAAAATTGATGGAAATTTTAGGGGATGATGAGAAATTAATGCAATAAACAATAACGTTTTCAGTCTCTCACCATTTCGCTATTTGTTATTGTTGCTTATTTATATTACTTTTAATAAACTAATGCCGGTTTTTCCCCGTTCTACCACAGTTCGTGTTTCTTAATCGATTTCAAAGCATATTATTAAGCATTAAATTCTTAAGATAATTAAATCTTGTGATTTTTAAATTTTTGTAATATATAAATAAATACAGTGGCAAAGTTGGCCGTTTCAGCTTGCTGAATTTTTATCTCAAGAAAAAATACAGAAAGTAACTCACTGTTAGCTGAAATCATTGCATCTGCACTTATACAACAGAAATAATTTTAATAATACTCAACTTAATCATTATAAACCATTTTTTAAATTAAATTCTTACTAGTGTTTTTTTCCCATAGAAAAATTTGTCGCTCGCTAGTTACCAAGATTTTTCATAAGATTTTTAATTTACAACTAAAAATTAGCCTTATTTAATATCTACTGTTTTTATAAACATTTTGATGAACAAATTCTTAATAAATAAGTTTTTTTGATAGCTAAATTATTTTTTCGGACTAAAAGTGATTCACATTTGTCTTCAAAAGCATTTTTAAACTTCGATTTTCATTAAACATAAACAATATAGATTATTAATAACAATTTATTTGAAACAATATCCCAAATGGCCTTTTCATCGTAGAAATAAATTATATTTCTTGTGATGATTATCCATCAAAATTGTTTGAAAAATAATTTATGTGATTGTTATAAATATTCTTTTAAGCAAAAACTAAGATTTATCATTTTCACATACAAAAAAGATTTTTTCATCGAAATTATCTGACAAAAACTAACACTGATTCAAAAACTGGATGTAATAAACTAAATAACAATTTGCGTAATTGTGAATAATAACAATTTTTATTAGAAAATGTCACAATCTGCCATTTGATGGTATAGAACGGGGCTATTTCTTACTATGAGACTGGTCTATAGCTAATTAATATTGCTGATGATTAATAAATAAGCAAGTTAGTAAAATAAAATTTTTATGAGCTTCAATTAAAACTTTTCTGTATGCTTAATAGAAAAAAATCTGGCCGAAAACATTTGATTGCTTATAAAATTGTATGCGAATCATACAGTAAATGTTAATAATTCCAGCTGCTTGTAAGATTCTTTCTGTATTTTTTCCTGAGGTAAAAATTCACAAAGTTGAAATGGCCAATTTTGTCACTTTATTTGTCTATATATTGTTGCTCTGTGACAAAGATTAAAAATTGAAGGCTGGGCGTTTCTGAAAACAATATTTTTAAGTCGGTTTAGAAATATGACCTGTGAGCGATTATGAACAGTAAATTCCTATTTCAGACCACTCCGGAGCGCTTACCGCACCACGTGGCGCGCAGTGCTAAACAATATTATTTATCATTAACCCAAAGAGCAAGCCCAAGAAAGTTAAAACGGTTTCTGAATCTTAAGCGTTCAGACTTCTCAAAAATTTAAATTCCGTGTGGAGGACAGGGTAAAATCGGCATTTGTTTATTAGGAAATTATATAAATGAGCATTAATAATAAATAGCACGATATTGCAATTAAAAGAATGCATTTTTCTCAACAATTTATATAGCATGACTTTATCCTAATGAGTGGATTATTTTCCAATACTTAATTTTAATTTTACTGTCAACGTCAAAAATCGTAGACTCATTTGAAAAATTTTCACTCATATATGCAAAGTTAGTATTAGCAGTATTAGTTTGAGAGTACAGATAGCTTAAAAAGTGATAATTACACCTCACCGTGTACGAAGGCCCCCACCCGAGTATAACCGCGCCAAGCGCTGCTTAACCTCGGCGACTGAATGAGAAGCCTTAAAGTAATCCATGTGTCCAAGTGCACACATTTTGAATGCTATTTTGCTTTAAAATTATACAATTTGGACTTTATTCAAGATTACTTTTAATGTTAGAATAGACACTGAATTATGAAATAATCTTAATATTAAATGTCGACATGTGAAATTAAAATCATTTACTTCGAAATAATTTCAGAACTATTTCTACTTGACCATAGGCCAAATAAAAAATGAAATCGGGATTTTGATTCAAACTACCTTGATTAAATTTGCATCTCATTGGATGTAAAGATTTTCATCGATTTTTATTTGGTTTTACTCAACATTTTACTCCTTCACCTCGGTAATTTAAACAATAAATTGCAATGTTAAACGTCTCATTACCTTCCTGGGATTTTAAAGAATATTACAAAGAACTCCATGGCCTTATGAACATATAATTTTTTTGATTACGGAAGTATAATCTTGATCACTACTTTTATGGGATCCAAACCGGTCGACATTCCAATCAAGGTCGCACCATCTTTGGTTTAACACAACAAATGTTCGCATCCGCAATCATGATCTTTTTTATATGTATTTCAGGGATCACATTCTGTCTTCTTTTTTACCTTATCCACCTTTTCCTCCTTTTCTTTCCCCTAAATTTGACAAATCCCCTAAAACACCTAATATCGAATATTTCCACCCATTTTTCTTCTCTTTTTCACACAGTTTCAATTCATTTTGTAAGAATTAAAAATAGAAATTCCAGTTATAAGAAAACATATCGCTTTAGAAGAGAATCTTTTTGATGATACAAATTTCAAAATAGTTTTGAAATGATTTATTTGCTGATTTTGTTGATTTGAAGGACGTGGTCGACAGTGAAGAAATGATGATTAACGATTCAATGGAGAATCTGAACCCACAAGATAAATCAATTCTGCACTTGAGACAAAAATAAATTCTTTATAGTGGTAACAGGCTCTACACTCTACAGGCCAATATCCTCTAAAAATAGGAAAAATAAGAAAATTTAAAAAAAAATAGAGGAATACATTCTTTTAAGTAAAGTTAATGTGGGTATTAATATTAAGTTTATACTGGAACGCTTTAAATTCTTAGTACGTTTTGTAAAAATATTGCCTTGTTCAATTTTCAACAGTAAGATGGATTTTCTACCGAAAAATTAAGAATTAATTAAGAATTACATTTTCAGTTTAAATTATCTTTGTAATGATGATCATTCTGTAAACAATATCAACAGAAACAAAAGATTTTTTCACAATTGAGCCTCCCTCGACCAAAACGGGACACGCTCAAAATGCCTTGGTTTCAGTTGGCCTCTTGTTTATTCTCGTTCTTGATTTTTTCATGTCGGATATTCAATTTTTTTTAAACATATCTTAATTCAAAGAAATTGAAAATCCGACTTGAAGAAATCAAGAACGAGAATGACCAAGCGGCCAATTGAAACCAAGGCATTTCAAGCGTGTCCCGTTTTGATCGCGGGAGGCTCAATTTTTTAAATTGCTATTAACAACAAAATCATTGAACATTTTTTATTTTATCGGGTTAAGCTAATTTTAGGGTATTTGAAAATATTCCAAAGGATTTCAGAGGTTTTCCAAATATTTCAAAGGCTTTTTAAGGAATTTCAACGGATTTCATGGGATTTTATAAGATTGCTGAGGATTTTTATTATTTTAAAGGCTCTCAATAAGGAGTTTTCCGGGATCCCAATGGATTTCATAGAACTTCCAATATTTCAAAGAATATCATCGGATTTGGTGTAATTCTACGGAATTAAAAAAATTTAATATTTAATAATTTTGAAGACGTTTTAAACGCAATTCGGATTTCCAAACATTTAAAAGGATTTTGATGAAATTGTATGGACTTCGCGGTATTTTATAAGAATTCCGAGGATTTCAGTAATTTTAATGGATTTTGAAGGCCCTCAATAAAGTATTTTAATGAATTTCTAGGATTTTATAGTACTTCAAATATTTTAAGGAATATCAGATTTGAAGAAGTTGAAGAGATTTCAAATGATTTTAAAGGTTTTAGAGTATTTAAAAATATTCTAAGAAATTTTCAGGAGCTTTAAACATTTTCAAGGTTTTCAAAGGATTTCAAAGGATTAGGAATATTTTAAGGTATTGTATAGGTTTCCAAGGAAGTTTGGAAGAGGTTCAACAAGTTTCGAGGAATTTTAAGGAATATCACATTTTATTTAACTTTACGGGATTTGAAGAGATTTTCAAGTATTTCAAAGGATTTTAAATAAATTTAATGTGATTTTATCAGATTTCTGAAGGTTTCAGCAATTATAACAGATTTTAAAGGTTCCCAAAATTGTATTTTAATGAATTTCACAGGATCTCGACATATTTCACAGAAATATAAATATTTCAAGGAATTTCAAAGAATATCATTAGATGTTATGAAATTTTACGGGATATCAAGATATTTATTGATTATATTTGAATGATGTTTAAAAAAATTCACTCACAAGAATTGCGAGATTTGAAAGATTGGAAGACATTTTGAAATATTTCAAGGAATTGTAGTAGATTTCAAAGGATTTCAACCATTTTTGGGTTATTTGAAGAGATTTCAAGCAAATGTAAGGAGCTTTGACAAATTCAAAAAATTTAACACGAATGTGAATGTTTTGGGGTATTTAAAAAATGTTATGAATTTTAAAACAATTTGTTCACAAGAATTTAAGAATTTCAATGGATTTTAACGATTTGAATAGATTTTCAAATATTTAATGATTTTATGTTATTTAACGAAAATATCCATAAAAACATTTGGCATTTGACGGCAAATTAAACGTGAAGTAAAAATATTAAAAGCCTTCAGTAAACGGACTCGATCTTCTAAGTTGTTATTAAAATATAAACTTTATAAGTTTATTATTATCGCACTCGTTCTTTAAAATGTTTTTGATGACTATTTTTCTAATGAAAATATTTGAAAAAAATACGTAAAATAGGGGGGGGGGGCTACTACTTTGATGCAAATTTTCACATGGGGTGGAGGGGTAAAAAAATGGCCAAAGGTATGGTACGTACCTTGTGGGTGGCCGCCCCTTCGAGAAAAAGGATTTTTTCTGACAGGTAAAAATAAAACTTGGGGTCTTTTATGGAATAACAAGTTTCTGATCGACGTTTGTAGACGTTATTCCGACACATCAGTTTGGATTTAGACCAGAAGTAGAATGTTGACTATTAGTGATTAACCAATAGCAATCCTATTCGTCCTAATAAAGCAAATCAATGTCAGGCATTTATTTTACGCAACTTTCGAACGATCAAGCGTAGCAGTTTTTTTATTGTTATTGATATATGCTATCTCAATCTGAACAGGTGAAATTTCGCTGATTTTCAGTTAAATTTCACTCAAATGGCTAGAAATGGGTCACTGGCAATCAGTGAAAGGTTACTTATCGATTCAGTGAAATAACCCTTTTTTGAGGGTTGCCAGCACTGCACCATGTCAATTTAGCAATCATAATAAATAATATTTTAGTACATTCAATTAAAGGATTATAGTAAAAACTTAAAACCCATAAATATGATCAAATTTAAAAAAGGTGAAAAGTTCCGATGCTTTTAAATGACAAACAACCTCACATATTACTTTAATTTCAAGATTGGACTGTCATGTACAAACCCGTTAAGTAAGTACTTCCTATATGAGTTAGAGTATATTTATCCCGCAGTTAATTCAGCAGACTTACAGCCTGAAAATTAAAAAAAAATATATATATTTCTTGAAGGAATTCTTCTTGCTACTTGAATAAAAGAGAAACAACAACGCTTAACTTACAAATTTAGATGCTATGCTTCACATGATCAAATCTGGTGTTACTGAACTTATTATTGAATAAGTCCGTAATCACTGATTAATCAGTATAATGTCTAACTACTATTTCAATCAGTGATTTTTTTACTGATTCATTTTTAGAGAGTGTGCCATCAAGCGAAAGGAGGTAAAAGTTGTATATCAATTTAGAATTCCCGTGCTGATTATTTAAACAACACATTCGTCCCGCAACACCGCTCATACACAGAACGCTGATCAATCTCTCCAGCAATCACCCCAGGCGAAAAGCTTTCCAGTCATAATTTGTCATAGATCACATAAAAATACGCAAATTGGCTGATAATCCAAGTACATTTAATTTGTGATATGGGTTGTGAAAATAATTATATTTTGGATAATAATGAAGTCATGCTGATGACTAAGGAGGATCAACAACTATCACGATAATACGTTTAGCTACTTTGGCTGTCTTCAGTTTTATTCATGACCTTTATATAGTACTTTCACATCATGATTATTACTTTTCTTTCCCAATGAAAGGTTACATCCCACCGAGTCTAATATCCATCTAGGCTATTTCGTACAACTAAAATTTAAGTTAAAATTTTTACGAAAGAATAAAGAAAGTTGGATGCATCTGCTATAAGTTTGGAAATTATATGATTTATAAATATTTTTGTTAAGTACACTTTTTTCTATTAAATTAGGTTTGAGAACCATCAAGTAATAACTGTCTTGATGTAGTTGACTCATGAGGCAGTGAAACCGTGTTTTATGTTGCCCATGAAAAAGGTGTACAGTAGTCTTCAAAAGTTAATTTCTTTATTGCAAATTTTATGCAAGAGGATATTTCATTTAATTTCTAGGGGCTTTGAAAAATTGCAAGGGATTTCTAATGATTGAGAATATTTTGGGATATTTTAAAAGATTCCATGGAAGTTTCAAGAGATTGCAACAATTTCTAGGGGTTTAATGATATTTTCATGAAGTTTAAACTAATTTGTTAACCCTAACGAAAAGTAAAATCCCTAACTACGTTACCGATTTTTGGCTATTTTTAAAATTATGTTGAGACCATATTGAATTTAGTATGAAAATGAATTCATATGCATTTTTAACAAAATAGTTGAATTTTTAACAGAACATATAAATTTTCAATAAAATAGTTGAATTTGCGATAAAAAATGATGAATTTAACGAAATAGTTAAATTATCACCAAAATAATTCACCTTTCAACAAAAAAGGTAATATTCAACCAAGCAAAATAAATTTTCTACTATAAAAGATTTATTTTCAATCCAAAGGGATGAATTTTTAACAAAACAGTTTGATTTTTCGACCAATAAAGATGACTTTAATAAAATAGTTTAATTTCAACCAAACAGTTGAATTGACAACTTACAAAGATGCATTTTCAATTAAATAGTTGAATTTTATAGACAAAAAGACGAAGTTTTTAGAAGAAAAATGAATTTTTAATCAGAAAGAATGTTCCCCCAAGAAGATTAATTTTCTACCACAACGAGGGAATTTTCAACGAAATATATGAATGTTCACAAAAAAGTGGTTTTTGAAGCTAAAAAGACGCGAGTTATCTATTGAACAGTTCAATTTTGAACCCAAAAATATGATTAAAAAGAAATTAATTATCTACCAAATAGTTACATTTTTAAATAAGTATTTTAGTTTTTTACTAAATAATTGAATTTTCTATCAAAATAGTTACACTTTTAACCAAGAATATGAATTTTCAACTCAAAAGCTTATTTTTAACCAAAAGTTGAATTTTCCACTAAACTGTTCAATTTCCAATCTAAAATTACGAATTTTGCACAAAACAGTCGAAGTTTCAACTACAGAATTAATTTTTAAAAAAATAATTTTATCTATTAGTTCAATTTTAAATCAAGTAATTGATTTTTTAAACAAAAAATATGAATTATTAACAAAACATGTATGTAATTGTTTATATTTTTTTAAAATACATGAATTTTCAACCAAATACGGACATTTTCAACTGAAACTGATGAATTGCCAAGAAAAATAAAATAGTAAAATTTTCAGTTGAAAAGTAATATTTTTCAGCCAAAAATAAAAAACGAATTCTCAACCAAAAAGATGATACCAAAAAAGACGACATTTTTCACAAAATAAATAAATTTTCAACCAAATCATTCAAGTTTCAATTAAACAAAAACTAAATTTTAAACTAAACAGTTAAATTTTGAACTGACAAAGATTAATTTTATTGAAAATAGTGCATTTGCAACAAAATAATTGAATTTTCAACTAAATATTAGAATGTATACCCAAAAAAATAATAGTACACTATGCTTTGCAACCAAAAGCAATTGAAAAAAAACTAGAAGTTTCTTAAAGAGGGGAAAAAAAGATTTTTCAAAAAGGGGAAAAGAGAGGACTTGACTAGGAAAGATTTATATATGGTTGTGTGTGGGGGGGGGGGGGGGGGGGGGGGGGGGGGGGGTGAATAATTATCAGAAACAAGTTGTTGTAACCCGAAATAATTATGGGCATAAATGGTGCGATACTAAGTGGTGCCAAGTGAATACATTTTCTAACTTATGGTAAATTTATGGGACTTGTTAACTAATTTTGATTTGGAAAAGTGAAATCTAATGAAGCTATGGCATTGAGCAAAATTCCATTAAACTTTTAAAATTAATAAGATTAAAATGATCAATATTGAGATGAAAACTTGAATTTCGTAAAATTTACAGATTTTTTTAAGTCTACTGTACGAATGGCGTAAGTGCCCTCTTCTGAAACGTCACCTTTATCCCTGCTTTTACACTTTCTTACATGTTTCCGACGACCACCGGCAATACACACCCACGCATGGCAATCAATAGAATTCAGTATTCTATGTATGGGTGTACAATTTTACATGTAATGGACGTACATGTGCTTTAAGGTTTAAGGTTGAGAGAAGTACAGAAAAGTACATAATAGGAAGGGTGCAGTCCTTTCAAAGAAATTCAATACACCCTATGACTATATGATGTACAGCTTCTATAAAAAATCCTAACTCCATTGTACGCAATTCTAGAAGTCTACAATTTTTATAATATAAATCATTTTTATCAATTTCATATACAAATTATTATTTGCTTTTTCCAAAAATATAGATAAAAAAGAAAATTTATTTCTGAACTTGTGCGACTCGATGCTATAACACCATTTAAAAAGAAGGTATTATATTGAAGAAGGACATATAAAATCAAAAATTCGTTAAAAATTTTCAATTTATTCCATTTTTCAACTTTTTAAATAATTTTATTGGTTTTCTAATTTTATTTTCCGCTTTCTTTAGACTTTTTCTTAGGGAGCATTCACTTACGCATTACTCCGTGCCCTTCTCGCGTAATAACGCGTAAACATACATATTAACATGTGATAAATTTATATTTATAAATAATACCTATAGAACCCGTGTGGAAATAGCCCTGGTTAGCCCTAGTACAACAAGATTTCTGGTCGGGGACTGACCGGGCCTAGCCGTGCGCTGGTTGGAGACTCGCTAGGCAAAATTTATGTCAAAACTCCAGTTGGGGGCTGACTGGGCTCTGATCGGAGAAATTTTATGATCGAATACTCAGACGGTAGCTGGCCGGGTGCTGATAGGCAATAATAAAACGGTTAAACTTTGTTTATAACTTAATTACTTTGTCTAATTTCACTAAGAAACGGATACGTATACGCGCATGGATGTTCCACGCGTGGAAATATATTGGGTGAATATCTTTTTGGCCCCACAAATTTTAAGGTTTCATGAGTTCAAACTTACAAACAATGCATTTTGTTACAAAAATTCGATGAAACTTTTGTGAAATTCGAACAGTTTTTCTTTTTTAATAAAAAAATGCTAAGTTCCATCTTTATGAAAAATTGCAAATGTTCAGAAAAAATTTACATTTCATATCAATGTTAAACGTTGTAAAATAGTATAAAACACCTAAAAACCAAACCTTACACGAAAGTTAAAAAAATTTTGTTATTAAAAAATTTTGAACATTCACGATTAAATTTCAGAGTTCCGTCATTAACAATGTTAAATGTTCATAAAAAATTACAATTCCTTTCATTGTAAAAAAGTTATAAAATAGTCTACAACGGGAAAAAACAAAATATCACGCGAAGAAAAATTGTAATCGATTTAAATTATTTATTTAAAAAGCATGTTATTGATCCTCCTGTTAAAGGTTCGTGTATTATATATTTACATAACCTCGCAAAATAATAAATAATTAGAAAAAGAGAACTTAAAATTTGTACCTTAACTTTTCTGAACTGTAGCTTATGAGGATGGCTTTTTCAACGAATTTCGACTTGTCGGTGTAGCGCAGAGGTTAGCATTCTCGACTGTTAGGCATTAGATTTAGGTATAGATATGTAGGTTGAATGCCCTGTAGCGTTAGAAATTTGATTTGCAATATACTGTTTAAAAATGTAAAATATGTATTTACTCGAAACAGGACTATTAATATTTAAAGTCAAAATACAATCATTTAATATTTATTTTTGAAATACCTTTTTTGTCTCTCAACGACTACTTGAAAATAGTTCATGTTTTTTTAGTGCTGGGCGCGTGGAATTTCATATATTAATATGCTCCAATTCTACAGTGAAAAAGAATCGAATTGATTCCCTAATTCAGTGACTGATTTTCTTCATACAATTGAAAACCGAATCATTTAAATCTAGTGAAGCACCAATTGATCTTGCCGGCCTACGTTCGGGCTCCCCGGCCAGTTCCCGGCCATGCTCCATGGCCCGACGCTGGCCAGCGCAGCGTGACGATGCTGATCGGATTCCGACCGGAAACCCCGGCCACAGCCCGACTTAAAGTCGGGCTCTCCGGCCGTAGAATGGCCAGCCCCCGACTTAAATTTCCACCTAATTTTTTTTATGACTCAATTTATTCAGAAAAATGCATTTTCAAAATAAATGACCTTGTGCGACCACTAAATACAATTTTTTTAAATTTGTCAAAAATCACGTGTTACCATCACAACAATAGGATATACCGGGATGTAATGGATTTCAAAGAATTTATTCACAAAAAAGAGGTTATTCACTTAAATTCTTCTAGATTTTAAAAATTTCTTATTATTTGTGTGACACATCATGGAGCCTTTGCAACACTCATTTAATTTATAGATATGTTATAAGATTTTTTTCAATTTTTCTGACCTGACTTCAAACTTACTGAATTTAATGAATTTTTCCATATTTTTCAATTAACTTTATTTTTTTAATCCACCTTGCATTTTTCTGAATGTCATCGAATATTTCTTATTAAATACCTCTAAATTCACTTACATTTTTTTAAGTCAATGGAATCTAGTCGATTCTTTGCAATTTATTTGAATTTTTTTGTAATTTAACTGGAATTGTTTGAAAGTCTTATGTATTTATTCTGCGCTCGTTAAAATTATTCTTATAAATTTCATCGAATCCATGTAAATTCAAATGAACATTAGTCGCATTACCAATGTACATTAGTCACTGTCAGTTACTTTTTAGTTTAGAAATTATATACTTTTGGTCACTTTTTCGGTTTACATAGGTCAATTTTTCACTTTTTCAAGTAAACTAAGCTGAGAAAGGCTAAAAAAAAATATTCATTTATAATGCATATCATTTTATTTATAATGTTAATCATTTATTAATTGTTAAGTGTTTACACTACAACATTTTTAAATTCCAGCAGTTTTACCCAGAATAATTTCCCGAGTAATAATGCTTCGACTTGAGTTCGGCTCCAAGACATCGATGTCTAGCTGCATCTCAAACCTGAGTCGAAACATAGGCCTCCGCCTTACTTTTATGGCCACGATAGATAAAACGGCGATTACTTGTCGTAAGTCCAGCCTTGTCTTGGCTTATATGGTGGAACCCTTTTCGACTTAAAAATGAGATTAAAATTGGTGAATGAAAAATTTGAAATTACAAAATTAGTTATTTTTAATGAAAAATTCAAAATCTGCGGGTCTGAATGAGTATAAACCTTACAAATTTTCTTCAAAAAAATAAAAATTGTAACTTTCTAGAAGGATCTTCTCAGCCGTTAGAAATATGTTAAAACAAACAACATTTTCGGTATCATCGTCAAACAAGTATAATACAAATGAAAAATCGTAAATGAATTGATTGAAT
>NC_046661.1:108875824-108903351 GCF_010883055.1 Belonocnema kinseyi | reverse complement strand
AAATTGTATAAAAATATACAAGATTGTTTAATCAATGACAACGATTAGCTGTGATGACAATCAGAATGACCGTTTTTGTTAGGATGGCTCGTGTTGAAGTCATAAAAATTCGACTCAAGAGATAAATTTATGTCTTCAAGGCATAGAAACTTGTCTCAAAGACATAAATTGAAGTCTGGGCCCGTCTCAAAACTGAGATGCTCAAGTCGAACTTTTCGACTTCAGCATGTCTTGATTGGGGGCAATTCAAGTCGCACTCAAGTCGAAGCATTTTCACTCTGATTATCCAGAATAAAGTAATCTTAAATCGAATGCATTAATATTTAAACAATTTTAAATTTAAAGTCTTGAAAATGTTTTGATTTCAGACTGAAATTTTATAAACGCAGAAGTTAAAAGAATATAATTTAAAATTGAACGATTTTTAACTGAATACTTTAATATTCGATTTTTTCAATTCAAATTTGTAATCTTTAATAATTGACAAATTTTAATGAAAATATCGAAAAAAGATCGATTCAAATTTAAATGTTTCAGAATTGTATGATTTTATGTTGGAACCCAGAATACTTAAGGAATTCCATGTTTGAAGCATAGAAAATTGAATAATTTCATATTCAAACTTTAAAATTAGACATTTGCAAAATTTGAAAATTATTAAAAATTTATAAGATAATAATTATAGGCTATTTAAAAGCTTAAAATACAAAAATTTTGATTGGAATTTAATAACTATTCGGATCGAATGATTTTCAATTCAAAGATTGCACAAAATTTAAATTCAATAATTTTATCTTACAATAAAAACAGAAATTTCGGAACAGTCTCTGTCCTTAATATTTGAACAATTTTATTCTGGAGCCGTTTAAAAATATTATAATTTGAAACAAAAGTAAAAGTTGATTAATTTTCAACTTCGAAGTACCGACATAAATTTCAATAGGAATAGGTCATTTGAAAAATGAACGAGAAAGTAAAATTAAACAATTTTATTTTTTTAACTTTCAAATCAATTAATTTCAAATCTTTCAATATTTAGAATAAGGCAATTTGAAATTTCAACTTTAAAATTTGAGAACTTGAAGTTCTAAGTGTTCAAAAATTGATATATTTTGAAATTAAAAGTTTAAAATCGAATTATTATATGAAATTCAAATTCGTGAATAATTAAACAATTTATAAAAAACTATTAAAATTGAATGTCCTTTATCCTGAAAATATTCTAAATCGAATAATAGAAAATTCAAATGTTAAAATTATCAGAACCTGAAGATTAAAACCGCCTTAAATTGAAAACTATAATTCGAAAATTTTCCAAATGCCTATGTAAAATTTAAATTGTTCAAAATGCAATGCTTTTAAATTACCTGTAAATGGTTTGAAACTGTACAATTTAATATTAAAACCTTCAATATTATAACAATTTTAGTTTTGGAAATATTCAAAGTTACAATTAAAAGCGTTAGAAATTAGACAGTTTTTTTTTTTAATTTTTGAAAATAAATTTTTTTAATCGTTTGAAATTTTCAGTTTTCACCACGAAAACTTTATCTTCAATCTCTGTAAAAATCTACTGGGACAAGTTTTCAATTTCTTTTTTATAATTTGGTTATTGTCTATTGGTGTCACTTTAGATACAATATTCCTTTACATAAATGATAAATTAAATTTCTTCTATGATTAAGTTATTTTTTATTTAAGGACCGAATTTTTACAAATTATTTTAATTTTTTCAGAACTGAAGTCGAATGGAGTGTCAGATTAAAGTGAGACTCAGAGGGGCGGAAAGTAAAGTTCGGAAATTTAGCAATGACTCTTCCAGTGTCAAGTTATGAAGAACTCCTCATTCAAGTTCGAGAGCTCACTCACGAAACTATTCTTTTACGTCGACAACTCTCTTCTGAATTGTTCGAAAATGTCAATCCCACGGACTTGAATCACAACCTATCACTCATCCAGAATCATTATCAGAAAGGTGTGTAAAAAAGAAATAATTACAATAATAATATGAATATGTAAAGAAATTTTTGCCATATTTTATTACAGGGTGTATACTCTACTGGAAAAAGTAGAATGGTTTTTTTAAGTCGTGGAATTTTTTCGAGTGTATTATTCTTTTTTATAAATATAATATAAAATTGAATAGCATGTTTTTTATTTGTAAAAGTATCTTTTAAAGTACTGGTTTTACATTTATTTAAATCAAACTTCTTTTTATAATTTTGACTAATCCCAGGAAAATATAGTTTATTAAACGTTTTAATATATGTTAAATATGTACAAATGTTCAAGTATGAAGATAAAATAAAAACTTTTTCTTATTCTTATTCCAATTCATGGACTTAATTATGTTTTTAGTACTATTAATTTATTTTGTCATTCAGTGATGATAAATATAATATTTAAGAATAACTTGTAATCATTTGACAAAACTTTATAAATTAAACATTTTAAACCACACATTTGAATATACCCCCCAAAAATATCAATTTTCAAGGATAAAGTTTATTTTCAACTAAAACGTTTGAAATTTCAATCAAATAGTTGAACTTGCCATAAAACTGTCAAAATTTCAAGCCAAAAAGACAAATGTATTCTCCAAAGAAGTTGAACTTCTAACATGATTATATGAATATTCAAGAAAAAAGTTAATTTTAAATAAAAAAAGTTAATTCTTATCGAAAACGTTAATTTACAACCAAATTGTTAAATTTTCTACCAAATTGTGGAATTGTCAACCTAAAAAGACCAACTTTCCACGTGACATTTGAATTTTTAAACAAATAGGTGAATTTTCTATAAAATAATTCAATCCTCAGTCAAAAAAAGTTTATTTTCCACCATAATTTCGGGCTTCAATAAATATGCATATAATAGATGAATTTCCAATTCAAAAATACTAATTTTTGTCAAATGAATTGAATTTCAAATCAAATAGTTGAACTTTCTACCAAGTTATTGTAATTACATGTCAGAAAAAAACGAATATATTCTACAAAACACTTGAGTTTTTAGCCCGAATATATCAATATTCAACAGTACTATGAGATTAATTTTTAAACCAAATGACTAATTTCCAACCTGAAAATATGAATTTTTAATAAAGAAGTTAATTTTCAATATAAAAAATTTATTTTTCAACCAGATGTGTAATTTTTCTACAAAATAGTGGAATCCATCAGGAAAACAAATTAATTTGCTACCAAGAGAGATTATTTTTTAAACCTTCACTTTATATTTTCAAACTTCCTCAACAAAAACGTTAATTTACGAAGAAATATTTAAACCAAATATTTTAATTTTCCACGTATTTTTATAAATTTTCAAGCTAAAAAAGACAAATTTTCTACAAAACAGTTGAATTTTCAACAAAAAAGTAAATTTTGTAAATCAGCAAATAATTGAATTTTGTATTGTTTTTAACAAAATAGTTCATTGTATATCCAAGAGATTAATTTTCTACTAAACAGTTGCGTTTTAACAAAATGGCAATTTTACTCACAAGGAAAGATCAATTTTTAACAAGAAAGTTAAGTTTTAACTAAAT
Organism: Belonocnema kinseyi; assembly: GCF_010883055.1. Lineage (NCBI taxonomy): Eukaryota > Metazoa > Arthropoda > Insecta > Hymenoptera > Cynipidae > Belonocnema > Belonocnema kinseyi. The sequence goes on along the minus strand of NC_046661.1, from coordinate 108,899,804 downwards.
ATTTGAATTTTATACCAAAAGTATTGAATTTTCAAGAAAAAAATACGAATTTTCTAGGAATAACTAAGTCTGAAAAAATATAGAAATATTTGAAACCCCCCAGGAATTTTCAGAGGATTTTTTCCCTGGATTTTATTAGATCTGTAGTAGATTTGAATTATTAAATATGTTATTAAGTTACTCATATCAAAAAATATATTTCTACATCGTTAGAATCCAATTCCCAAGATTGGGAAATTTGAAGATCATCGAATAGGGAAACCGAATTTTATTTTTAGACTTTTTAGAAATTCCTTTACTAACCGAATTCAGGAAATCTTTGATCAGTGCGGCAAAGTTGTTCCCAAATGAGCACTAAATGCTAATAAACAAAACCTAGATACGCTTTTCTGGTTTTATTAAGGAGAAGAGATCGAGAAACGAAATGAGCGCTAATCGAAAACTTCTAAATTGGTACATCTACAGTGAAAGTTGGACGAGATCGATCCCATAAAGTATATTTACAGAAGAAAATTCCTTCTGTCTGCTCCTCATTTACTCTGACATCTAAGCTAACCATCTGCTATACTTGAAAGTCGGCGAACCACAACGGATTCGATACTTGATCTCTCTCTACTTCAGGAATCTTATACACCTTGTCTTTCCGTTTGATCTTGTAATCAGATATAGTATAAAGATAGGAAATGTACAATAAGTATTATAGTAGAATTAAAAAATCGGCGACTTTCGACAGCTACATCTAACTCATCAGAAAAAAAATCTTAGTGAATTTGAATTTTCAACCAAAAAAGATGAATTTTTAACCAATTCGTTAAATTTTCAACAAAAAGATTAATTTTCTACCCAGAAGATTAATGTTTTTATCCAAACATTTTAATTTTGTCCAAATTGTTGAACTTCAAGCACAAAAAAGACTACTTTTATACACAGTCGAATTTTCACCCGGAAAATATAAATTTAAAAAAAAAGTCAATTTTCGACCAAAAGAGGATGATTCAGAAAATAGTTGAATTTTGAACAAAATAATTCTACTTTCAACAGAGTAGTATAATTTTAAACCAAAAAGTGGAACGAGAATTCTGGATCAATCTGAAAAATCTCTATCCCTTCCACACAATACTCCTTTCCCCTGCCGAGTGAGTCACGCCTACCCCGAAAGGGAAATGGCTTAATAGTGTAATAATAATGAACCTACCGTACAAAATGAATTTTCAACCAAGAAGATAAATTTTCTACCAAATGACGAATTTTCAATCATGAAAGATACATTTTCAACCAAATGGTCAAATTTTCTAATAAAAGAGAAAATTTTCAAGTTTCATAAATTATTTTTCTCCGAAAAGACGCATTTTTAACAATATACATGAATTTTCAATAAAATAGTTAAATAGCAAATCAACCAGGTAAATAATATTTAAATAAATGAATTTTTAACAAAGTAGTTCAATTTTCAAACAAATTATTTGAATTAAAAAAAAAAAACATTTTTAACCAAATAGTTAGGCTTTCAGTCAAAAAGATGAATTTTCTACCAAGAAGATTAATTTTTCACCGAAAGAGACTAGTTTTCAACAAAATACATAAATTTTCAAACAAATGGTTCAATTTCCAACTAAAAAAGATCAGTTTTTAACCAAAAATCGAATATTTACATTTTCAAATAAAAAATGATTGTTTAATTAAACGAAAACAATTATTCTACAATAATGTTGAATTTTCAAGGCAAAGGGACAAATTCTCTACAAAAAAGTTGTATTTTCACCTGAAAAATAATAATTTTAGAGAAAGAAATATGGTAGTTGATCTTAAAACCAAAACTGATTTTAATTTCAAATAAAAAAAAAAACAGTTTCATATAACCAAAAAGACGAATTTCAAATAAATAGTTGACTGAATCCATTTCAAATCATGCAGGGCCCACTAAATTTGAAATCGCAGAACCTCTCGAGGGAAAAATTATTATTTTTCCGATTTTCAAACAGAATTTTTTCTAAAAAGTTATGCGTATTTGTACTCGTATTTTGTGCTCTGTTTTTCAAAAACCCCAATTTTTTCTTTAAACCTCTATCACTTTCGGCCTAATTGATGTATGTAATATTTTATTTTTATTTCTATTTCCGTTGATCGTCTTTTCAAAATTCGCCGGAAAATTGAAGAAAGGTATAAAATGACAAAATGGCAGCGGTTTCTGTGAAAACAGTTAAAATCGATTTTCTCAAAAAAACCCACATTTAAATTTTTGTCCATTTTTTGTTTTGTTTGAACTTGTACTTTAAGAATGAAGATATCTTATAAGTTTGATGCTTGCTAAATAATGTTTGTAGTCAGAAGAATTCTTTTTTGTTATAAATGAATGTTCTACTTTTTCTTCGAAACAATGATAGATACGAAAAATGTTAAGATACATCAAACTTGAGATGCAAACTAAGATGCATCAAACTTGCAAGATATTTTCATTCTGAAAGTACAGGTTCAAAAAACAATTGACAACAAATTTAAATGTGGGTTTTTTGAGAAAAATATCAGAATCAAAAAGAAAATGATACATATCTCAATTAGGCCGAAAGTTATAGATGTTTAAAGAAAAAAAGTCGGGTTTTTTCAAAAAGAAAGCACAACATTCAAATACGCATAACTTTTTAGAAATAATTGTGTTTGCAAATCGAAAAAATACGTTACGAGTGATTTCCTCTAAAAAACGACATATTTCGCCGTCGAGAGGTTCTGCAATTTCCAGAGTAGGGCCCTGCCTTATTTTAAATGGATTCGGTCAGTTTAATTTTCAAACTAAAAAGATCTATTTTTTACCGAAAAAAGCGTAATTAAATTTTGATTGAGGAGAATTAATTTTGTACCAAATTATGGAATTTTTAACCTAATAATATTAATTTTTAACAAAAAAGTTAATTCACATCCAATCAGTTGAATTTTCAATAAAATACAGTGAACCCTCGATTAAGAATCGTTTTTGGAGCTGTAGTTGGTCGGAACCGCCCAGATGTATGTTAACTCTGACCGTCAAAATTTAGGGGCGTATGAACCGTTTCCCGTGCATCTTACTGCGTGATAAAAAATATTTTGAAAATTGTTTTTCTAATACGAAGACAGGGGCAGACTAAATATTTAACGTAAATGAGGAAGATAGTTTTGCTGTTACGCGTTAAAATAAATGTGTTTCCTGCTTACGTACTTTAAACATTTGCGGGCCGCTGAGCATCGCGTTTTAAAGGAGAGCTTTCTCTTGAATAACACAGGTCCACAAAAAGAAAAAAAGTATCCTGAGTAGATTTCAAATGTAATTACATATACATATACATATTTCAATTAAACGAATCAGCTCCTTGCAGTTTCAGGGGATATGGTTTTTCATGCCTTGCGACAGTTTCCAAAACCCTGCAAGGATTAAAATTTCGTGGAAAAATATGAAGCTATGGTTTTTTTTGTATTTCAATCCGTAGTAATGAACTTTGTACTCAGATCATTTTTTCGCTTTTTAGTTTTGAAAAACCATTTAAAAAACATGCAAAGCCAAGTTTTTTGCTTTTTTCTCGAAAAGTAACTGGAAAACCCCCCAATCTGACTTCGGATTCGGATTCAGCGATGAAAAATACATAAGAATACACCTTTCTCTTGATATGCTCAGGATACTTTTTTCTTTTTGTAGGACTGTGTAATAGTTCCAGATACTGTCACTCAATTAAACCATTCGAAGACAGCAGATCCAAAAATACATGTAATCGCATATAATGCACGCGACGCAGTTTCATAACCAGAAATACGAAGAAGCTATTTGACAGAAAATCACTTACTTTTATGCTCACGTCAACACTAGACAATCTGAAGTCGATCGGACCTCTCTTTCTACCATGTGAGAGAAAAAAATGGTTCGATTGTGTTTCAATGACAGGTCTTTTCATTTCGAAACGATCATACTTTCTCTATCTCTGTCGTTACTTCTCCTTCTTTGTTTTCTTTTTCGAATCGTAGAGTCTATTGGTAGCTACGACAGCGTCCTCCTTTCAGAAGAAATAAAAATTTAAATTAAGTATTAACAAGAAATCTTATAGTAAATAATTAATTTTAAACTGTAGCATAACATTTTTGATTGAAATGAATTTATATTAACTGCTCTTTTTCATTAACGAAGCCGACGTGAGCTCGTCATCGTGCTTATTCGCCATGTGTGTGTCGCCCGCTTAGAGTAAACTGTTGCAACATCATGACGCAAGTACACAGGCACATCCCACCGCCGTTACTCTCGCCCATAATCGCGGCGCGGCGTCAATTGCCGAAATGTCTAAATCCGGAAAGCCTACATCCAGGGTTCACTGAAGTTGAATTTTCAGTTAAATTTTCAAATAAATTTTCAAATAAACTTTCAAGAAAGTAGTTCAAACTTTTACCAAGAAGTTGAATTTTCAATCCAAAAAGATGAATTTTCGACAAAAAATGGACTAGTTGATATTTCAACAAAAAATATTTTAATTAAATATAAGAAACAGTTGAATTTAACCAACAAAAAAAAATTTCTAACAAAATGTTACTGTTTAATTTTCGAGCCGAAAATACGAACTTTCTGACAAAAAACGAACGGATGAAGTTTCTACAGAAAGAGATACACTTTCAGGCCAAAATCATGAATTAGAAGATATTGAACATTGTTGGTATATTGGTCTAGTATAATTAAAATCAGCTAGTCAAAAAATTAATGTTACACAAAATCGTTGAATTTTTAATTTAAAAAAATTGTATCAAATTCTTGACTTATCAAGCCAAAAAAGACAAATTTACAGCAAAACAGATGAATTTTCAGCAAAAAAAGTTGGATTTTCTTATAGGGTTCTATTAATTCAGTTCGCATTTAAGTGGTTAAATGAGAAACAAGGGAAACACTGAAATCGGTCATAAATAAATGAAGGGGCCGCGGAGTCTAAATCTGTTAACCGACATTTCAGAAATTTTACACGGCGAAGGAAAATCGTTTTTATTTTTGCAATTTTCAATATTTTTTCAAACTGTAAAACGTTTTTTGTTCATTTACTAGAGCAAAATAATACACGTTAGTTTTATAACATTTGAATCAAAATTAAACGTCATATGATAATTGAAAGCTATTCATATGTTATCCAAAAGGAGTCCAGCGGTCTAAACCTATTATATCTTCAGGGTTCTATCGTGGTTTTCCATTGTTTTTCATGGACTCGCATGTTTCTGCGTTGTTTTTCAAGCTGCGGGCAAGTTTTATATGTCAAAATGTTTGGAATCGCAAGCCGAACATATAATATGTGCTTGAAAAAATTAAAAATAGTTTATTGCAACAATTTGCTGAGTGTTAGTAAATGAGATCCGTCGCTCACCTTCGTCTTTACAGCGATCTGTAGACGGCTTTCTCATAAGGCGCCATTAGTGGTTAACAAGTTTAGACCGCGGACCTATGCTCTAGATACCAAAACGCGATTTTCTAAAATCCATTAAAACGTTTTTCTTCTCTTGACTTTTTTTCATATCATACGTTGTTTGGCTTAAAATTTTCATTTTAGTTTGTTTTTTTTTGGATTTTTAAAATGCTCTAACTCTAATAATTTTCTTTTAATAGAAAAAATTCATGGGGATAAATTGCTTTTTGGGTTTCTGAGTACTATGAACAAACGTACATAAAATTTTGAAATCTTGAAAAAATGTGGTTTCAAAAATTTTGAAAACGCGCTCACTTTTTGAATTTTGATCCAAAATAGCTGGCTTACGAGCTTATTCTTTCCTTTGTAGGTCTTGAAAAAGTGTGAGCAGAATCCAATCTGATAAATTTGTCGAGAGTTATCGTGCCTACAGAATACAGACCACAGACAGACAAATACCTTCTTAAAATTAGGTTTTCTGACTCAGTGGGTCTCAAAACGTGGAGATTTGATGAAAACCGACAAAGTGAAATTTTACATAAAACCAATACCTTCTCATTAGGATGAGAATGTACAAAAATAAAAGGAATTTTGCCGTTTGGCTTGCGGGACATTAACTGCATATAAAAAATTTTCCAGAAAACACAAAAAAATCAATTTCGAAAAAAATATCTGTTAACAAGTTTAGACCATGGACCCTTTAAATATTATTTGATGTTGGCCAGGTAGGAATTATTTATAAGATGTTGAATTTTGTTGGTAACTGGTCCATCCTTTGAAAGAACCAATCTGTATAGTTGATTTTTGCCATTGTTGTATCTTCTTCCAAACGGATTGTATGATTAGCAGAGTTAATTGATATAGACAAGGTAAGAATTAACCAGCATCCTTTCAAAGAAGAGACCAGTATACCAAAAAAACTGAACATCTTCTAAAAAATATATATTTTGATGATTTGGGGACTAAAAAATAATATTTTAAATAAACATTGAAGAAACTATTTTTCAATCATTTTTCTCTATTTTTTATCTTTTTAAGAAATCCTGATTTTGAGTTTATAATTAGAATATTATTTTGTAGAGCTAAGTCTAATCTCTTGTCGGTGTCAATGATGCAATAAGTAATTAAGCAGAATTCTGTTTGTACAGATGGACAAGTCCGGTAGTGGCTCTTCCTTGGTGTGGGACAGTTTTTTCTCTTCTTTTTTTTAGATTACCCCGTGCTCTCGTAGAATCTACAAATAAGAAGTACGTTACAGTGCACTGGGTGCTGGCTTTGGAATCGCGGTGGCATCGTTCCAAATCTTGCGTTTCAGTCTCAACTGTAACTCTCTGATCGTCTCAGAGTCGCAGTGCTTCCAGGCTACTTTCCTCGCCAGACATAGCTCCTCAAACACGATTGTGCGATAGTTAAATCAAGCCGAAAGAAGGAGGACCGCCTTTCCATTCGACGATCTTGTAATGTAGAATTTTAGAAAACAAGAAGTGTCATGAACGGGGGCAGAGGGAATACAAGACCCGCAGTCGAATTGAAAATAGGCATCATCGTTCTGAATTTGTGGCGCGAGACGTGAAATATTCTTCCGGAACGAGAATCAAGAACTCTAGGAGAATGTCCTCCAAACAAGATAATGGGGTCGTTACAAGATCTTTACATTATCATTATTTGCCCTAATTTTGAAAACTCCCTTAAAACATCTGACATCAAGAATTTTTACCCAATTCTCTCCTTTCCCTATTTGTGATAAACTTTGCACTTAATTTTTGAGAGTCATAAACAGAAATTCAAGACTTTACAAAGCAGGACAATTTCGTTCAATAAACTAAACCCATTAGATAAATCAGGGTGGCTGCAGATCAGGGGAAGGTCAGAAAATGTTGTTGATCAGAGAAAAGCCATGGATTTTGGAAAAAAAAATGAAAAAAGTCAGGGATTTACTGCAAGAAGGACATTAAGTAACTGCCGAAAAGAATCAGGACTTTCAAACAGTAACAGTCATTTTAAAGGATTTGTAAGATTTTATTTGCAAAGTTTTTAAGACATTTTCAAGAGCTTAAAAAAGTTTTAACAGATTTCGAGAGATTTCAAACGAGTTAAAATTTTTAGGAAATTTCTAAAGATTCCAAGGAATTTTTAATTGCCTTAAATAACTTGAACGGATTTCAAAGGATTTGAAATATTTTAGGGTGTTTTAAAACATTTTAAGGCATTTTGAAAAGATTACAAAAATTTGGAGAGATTTCCAAGGATTTTAAGGTACTTGAAAAATTGTCATGCGGTATGGAATGATTTTACAGAAGATTTTATCAGATTTATTCACAAAAATGAGTTTTTCGAAAGGATTTAAAAGATAGGAGGTTTTAAAATATTTTGTTTTTCAATTCATTTGGAATTCAAAGCGAATTTTTATTAATTTTTCCTGAATTATTAAAAGTTTTTTTTTGACTCATCTTGAATTATTTTTAATTTTCCTTGAATTCGTAGGCATTTCATCGAATTTTTTTGAATTGCCTTTAATTTGTCTAAACTCATTTTAAATTTACTAAATTCAATGCATTTTTCCGTTGCTTTGAATTCACTTGATTTTGAATTTTAGGGATTCTTAGATTTTTTCCAATTCCTTTGATTTCTTTTGAATTTAACTTAAATTGTTTTGTAGTTTCATGAATTTCTCCTGAATTCGTTAAAATCCACATTCAATTCTTATAAAATTCATCGTATTTTTTTTAATTTAAAGGAACTTTATTCACATTATCAATGCACCAATTTCAATTTAAAATGAATCTATTCGATTTATAAAATATTTTATATTAAAAATGATACAAGATAAGAATTTAGTTCTTTAAATATTAAGGGTCAGGGAAAATGAAAAATTAGTCAGGACACTTAGGGAAAAGTCAACGAATTTTGAAAAGAAGTTGTTTGGCCATGCTTTAAAAACAGAGGATCTGGGGAGATTCTTTATGAAAGTATATTTAAATGATATATTATATATATATTCAAATTATAATCAAGTGTCACAATTATTGGGACCGTCAAGATTATTGGGAGATTTACCTAAAATAGTTCAATAGCTAAAGTTTTAATCAAAAAGAATTTAAAACAGTAAAGAAAACAAACCAACCATAATATTAAATTTTCAAGCTAAAAGATGAGTTTTCTATAAAACAGTTGATTTTTCAACCCAAAAGTATGCTTTATCAGTCAAATAGTTCGATTTTCTTCTTATGTACTTGAATTTTCTACGAAAAAGCAAATTTTTTAACAAAATTGTTGAAGCCGATTTTCAAATAAGTATTAAAATTGTTCGATTCCTGAATAATAATAATTAGAAATAATTAGAATAATTAGAATGATTAGTAAAAAAGTTTGAGCAATTCAGGTTTTTGTACTAAAAAAATACACCAAAAAATTGATGATAATAAGTAATCAAAATCTATTTATGGATAAAAATACATTTTAGAAAATTCAAACATAAGCATTTTTCAATTCGGTTGTTTTCTTCTGACTATCAATCTTTGATATTTTTTTATTTTGTTATAATATATTTTTATCATATGAAGTGATGAAGTGTTTAACAGATTTTTCAAACATAGCTCAAACAATTTTTTTAACCACGAAAATGACGAGAAAACTTGCTAAACAAAGGGCGCTACTATCAGAGGACACTTTCGTTCAATATTTACGAGATTTAGAAATGATATAATAAAATTTTAATAATAAATTAAATCCTCTTTTAATCCATCTCAGTCATTTGGAAACTTAATTTACAATTCACTTCCTTTTCCAGGAATAAATTTAATTTTAATTTTAAATTATGAAAAACAATTGAATTTTCGAAAATGTCACTATTGCATTTTAGCCCTGATAAATGCAGTTCCTGAATTTTTCGGTAAAAGTCTTTAGGATTCACAAACATAAATTTGACTTAAGTTTAAAGACTTAAATTTTTGTTCGCGAAAAATGAGTGGGATGTTCCTAATGAAATGAGAAAATCACGAATAACTTCGAGTAAGATTTGTTTAATAATTTGTAACTCGAAAGGGGAAAGATGTTGAGCATATCTGGGTTTATTGGATTGCTCATGCAATTTACTGGATCCCTAGCATTCCAAAAAGATGGAATTTCTTAGTAAGTAGTCATATAACATTTATGAGAATATTTTTAGTGTCATTTTCTTTTCAAAATAATAACTCTCGTTAAAATTTCGAATAATTAAACAAGGTGTGCAATCACCTGGAAACCCTGGAATTCTCTGGGAATTGGTTTAATGTTACGGAATTTTTTCAAAGGCGTGCTTGTATTTCTTTTTAATTGTAATATAAAATTAAATAAGAATGTTTTTTCATTTGTAAGAGAAAAATTTATATTACTGAATGAATTGAACTATTTTATTGAAAATTCTATTACTTTTTTTGTGAACTTTCAATTTAAAAGTGAAACTATTTTGTTAAAAATAAATTTTTTTTATTGAAAAATCATAATTTTAAATTAAAATTTACTTGTGCTTGAAAATAGGACTATTCCATGCTAATCTTTTCTCTGTATTGGTCTTATATCAATATTTTTTGAAAGTATGATTTCATAAGTTGTGATGATTAAATGTAAACTGAACTGTTAGATATAAAAATTAAACTATTTTCTTGAAAATTCGTTATCTTTTGATGAAAATTTGTCTTTTGTGGTAGAAAATTAATCTTCTTGTTTTATCTAATAAATCAGTCTGCATTGTCTTCGATTTCCACCGGAGCTAGAGGCTTTTTTTCCTGAATACAGATTTGTAATATTTATTATTACAAAATGACCAGTCGATAAAAAAAGTTAACATCTTATTTATTAATCTTCTTGGTTTATAATTCATCTTCTTTATTGAAAATTCCTCTTTTTAGTTGAAAATTCAAGTATTCCAAGTAAAGATTAATCATGTAAGTTGAAAATTCATCTTTCCAGTTTGAAATTCAACTAATCCAGTTTTAAATTAATCTCTTTGTTTGAAAATTTACTATTTTGTTTTAAAAAATGTTCTTGTGAAAATTAATATTTCCTACTGAAATTTGAACTATTTGAACACCCATGTATTTCGTTAACATGTTTTCTTTTCTGGTAGGAAATTAATATACTTGTTTGAAAATTCATTCATTCATTCATTCAGTCGGCAAACAATTTGTTGTTTTTTACACGAGTGAAACCCGAAATACTTCTTTTTATCAAAATTTACCAAGTTAGTTAAAAATTTAACTATTTCGTTGAAAATTCGTTTTTACCTTGTCTGAAAATTAATTCGTTAAACTAAAAATTTAACTAATCCAGTTGAATATTGCATCATTATATTTAAAAATTGACCTCTCGTTAAAATTTAAGTTATTTTTAACTGAAAATCCATTACTTTGTTTTTAAATTCAATTATTTGGTAGAAAATTCCTTTTTTTAGCTGAAAATTAAATTGTCTAACTGAGAATTTAACGATTCTATTTTTTTAATTGATCTTTTTCAGTTGAAAATTCAACTATTTGGTTAAAAATTTAACTATTCCAGTTCAAGATTTAACTATCTCAGTTAAAGATTCGTTATTTAATTCAAAATTTATATATTTGGTTTAAAATTAAAATATTCTACTTGAAGATTTATCGTATATTTAATTTTTCTTGTAAATTAATATTTTTCACTGAAAATTTGACTTCTATTTCTGCTTAAAAATCCGTGTATTTTTCGAAAATTCGTATTTTTTTATAGTAAAATCACCTTTTTGGTTGAAAATTCAACTATTTGGTTTAAAATGTATCTAGGTTTTTTAAAAATGCAATATTATTATAAAATGTTCATAAAGATAATTTGCAATTCTTTTTGCTATCTACCTAAAACTTTGAAAGCTATTTCTCAAACTCTTAAAAAATTTCGTTTCAAATTTTGAAAAACCTCAAACGTTTTTAATTTGGTCTAATCGAAAATTTTCACTGAGATAGTTGTAAAATGTATTTGATATCTAGTGAAAACTTTGAATGAAATTTCCTAATATATCAAAAAAATATGTATTTATATTGTTTAAAAAATTTCAAAATTTTCAAAAAGTATATAACCTTTCTAATTGTCATAGAAATTGAACATTTAATTTGGACAATTTGTAAGTCTTCTACTTATCTATAATATAAGAAACTTGGACCAAAATTTCAAAAATTATTTAAAAATTGAAGTTTTGGAAATCTAAATTTTTTTGAACCAAGAATATTATTTTTCTACCAAAAAAGACAAATTTTCAACCAAATAAATAAATTTTCAAACAAATAGTTCAATTTTTAACTAAAAAGATAAAATTTCAACTAGATGTTCGATTTTTCAACTAAAAAGATGAATTTTTAACTAAAATTATGAATTTTTTATTGTAATAGTGAAATTTTTAACACACAAGGTGAGCTTTCAACCAAGAAGATTAATTTTCTACTTAAAAGGATGAATTTTCAAAAAAATATTCGAGTTTTCAACGAAAAAGATAAATTTCATGTTTAAAAAAACTTGGTTTTCAACTAAAGAGATCAATTTTCAATTAAAATGATGGAATATTCAACTGTATTAATTACATTTTTATTTTTAAAATTTATCTGCTATAAAAAAAATACTAAATAAATAGTTATGTGGACAAGACCAGGAGAGAGAAAAAGTAGCATGAAATTGTTCAAAGTTCAGTTTAAAAAATTCATTTTCTACAACAACAAAAAAACGATTTTTCAACAAAGTAGTTAAGTTTACAACCAGGGATGAATTTTCAATTAAATTAATGAATCTTCAACAAAAAAAAAATTATAAAAACAGAGTTTAACTTTCAACAAACTAGTTTAATTTTCAACCAACAAAAGGTAAATTCTGAACGTAAAATGTAATAGATGATATTTCAACAAAAAAATATTTTTACGTGAAATGAAGAACGGTTGAATTAAACTCAAAAAGGCGAATTTTTGTAAAGAGTTCAATTTTTAACAAAGTAAGATTTGTCTGTCAAGTTAGTATTATTTCATTTTATATTACAATTTTTTAAAATATGTAAGCACGCTCCAAAAAAAAATTCAGTGACTTTAAACAAATTACCTGACAGTTCCAGGTTTTCTAGGCGATAAGACATCGCATTGAATTTTTCGCAATTACAGGATTTAATTTTATTTAAAAATACGAAACACTTGAATTGCTCCATATGTACTACAGAAAATTATAGCTGAAAAAAATGGTGAATTGTAGGGAATTTTGTAGGTTAGGAGCCTTGGAGATAATGGCTCTATGAATACCTCTTGTTGAAACTGAAATATGGCTTTTAGCTAGAAACGTTTTGACATGTTTATCAAAGCCCTGCTAACAAAGCTCCAACTGCTTTTTGTGCATAAAGCGAAAGATGAAATGACTGCCACTGGTAGTGCCTCGGTGGTTCTGGCAAAGTTAAAAACAAGCCCGGTGAATGATCGCGTTGAAACCTCGGTTGAAGCTCAAAACAGTCAAAAACAGAGAGAACAAAATGTTGTTTTTACTCTTTTCTCGCATGTTCTTTGCTGTCTGTTACCGGGTGATTCGATCTGTCTATCTCTGCTTTCTTTTTCCTTAGTTTCTTTCATTTGGCATAGCGTTCTCACCCAATCTAATTCGCGTGGAAGAATTTAGACCTCTTTCTTTCCTATTTTCTCTATTGGATGTATTTTTATTTCTCGAATCAATTTAACTGTTTCAGGTAAATTCGTAACGGATCAAGTTCTACGACAATGTGACAAAAACCACAGGATCGGACCTGACCAGGTTACTTTCTGCGACAGAAGGTATTCTTCATATTAAATATGTAGCAATAATGTCAAGCAAGGGAGCAAAACTGAAAAAAGGTTTACAGGGATCATAGCCCGTCCTCCTTTTTTGCCTAATCCCCTTTTTTTCTCCCTTAAATCTCAAAAAATTATTTAAAATAGCACCTGTAATCGCAAAGTTTGAACCAATTCTTCTCATTTTTATACGATTTAGATTCATTTTTTAAAAATCATAAACAGAAATTCAAGACTTTAGAAAACCAGAAGCTTTGAATTTTTTTTAAATATATCCTGAATGGCTTATTTTCTAATTTTAACAGCGAGGAAATCGCTAACGATTCAATCGAGAAACTAAACTCGGAAGATAAATCAATTCTGTAGTTGAAAATTAAAAATAGCTTTATATAGGTAACCGGTTTCACAGGCTAAAATTCTCTAAACACATGGGAAATAAGGCGGTTTATGAAGAAAAAATAGGAATATATTCTTTTAAATAAAATTAATATAGATACTATTAATAAATTAAAATTTTAACACTTTACATTCTTTATATTTCAAGTGAAAATATTACCTTCTTAACCTTAACAAAAAATGTAACAGTTGATAATTCAACCAAAAATATTTTTAAAAATTGAATTTATCCAAAAAACACGACTTTTTAACCAAATAGTTGATTTGACAATCAATTTTTTCAAGTTGTAAGCACAAAAGACGAATCTTATACTTTTCCCCAAGTAGTTGAATTTTCAACCAAAAAAGATGAATTCTTACGGAAAACTATAATATTTTATATTTCAATAAAAAAAATTTTTATTTCAAATAAACAGTTGAATTCGTCAAAAGAAGACGACTTTCCAACAGAATAGTTAATTTTTCAAGCAAATTATTGAACTTTCTAACAGAAAAGATTAATTTTAAAAAAAGATTGAATTTTAAACCCAAAATTATGAATGTTCAACAAAAAATTTATATTTCAACTAAATATAGTTGATGTTTCTACCAAAATAGTTGAATTGTCGACTTTCAACTTAAATAATGATTCTTTAATCGAAAAAAAATGGATTTTTAATAATGTGGTTCAATTTTTAACCAAGTATGATTATATTTTAATTATACAAGATTTTACTTTTGTTCAAAAATAGTTTACTTAATCCAAAAAGACAGATTCTCAACAAAATAGTTTGTTTTTCAAAAACAAAAAAATGTGTTTAGTCACGAAAGTAAAAAAATCTCAATCAAACTGTTAGTTGTTTAAGCCAGACAAAAAGCAATTTTCTGCGCAAGAGTTAAATTTTTAATCCGAAAAGATTAATTTTCAACAAGAAAATTCATTTTTCGCTAAATATGTGATTTTTCTACGAAATAGTCGAATTTTTAAAAACAAAAATCATTTTTAACAAAATAGTTACATTTACAAAAAGATGAATTTCCATCTAAAATGATAAAACTTTGCAACAACAATAAAAGGAATTTTTAACAAAGTATAGTTCAACTTAATAAAGTTATTAAACTTTCAACCAAAAAAGATCAATTCTTTAAAAAACATTGTAATAGATGAATTTCGATCAAAAAATTGATCCGAAAAATGTATTTTTTGAAAAAGTAAAAACAGTTAAACTGATCCAAAAAAGGCGTCTTTTCAATAAAATAGTTGAATCCTGAACTAAAACATATTAATTTTCAATCAAGCAGTTGTATTTTTAACCAAAAATAATGACATTTCTACCAAAAGATATGAATTTTCTTATGAAAATACTAATTTTCAACAAAATGGTTTCATTTTCAATAAAAAAAATTTTAAGACATGAAAGAACAAAGTTTAACGAAATTGATAAATTTTCAACAAAGAAAAAAATAATTTTTTAGAAGCCAGTTGAATATAAATATATAACATATATAACTCGAAATGATGAATTTTCAAGAATAAATTTATTTTTAAACCAAATAATTGAATTTTCTATACCAAGAAGGATAATTATTTATCAAAAGATGATTTCTCAATCAAAAATATAATAGTAGACTTTTCAGCGAAAAAGAATCAACTTTTAACAAAAAATAGTAGGATTTTCTTATTGAGTTCTATTAAGTTCACATTTAAGTGGAAAATAAAGATAAAGGGGGGTAGAGCAAAGGCTGTGAAGCCAGTTGATAAATGAATCGGAACTTTGATTCGTTCTTAATAGTTTTAAAATATGTAATATAGTACGTAAAATGGCCTATCAGAGGAAAGTAAGTTAGTTGTGGTTGTTGAAACAATATTTTGCAAATCGAAAATAATATACAAAAAATTAGCGTATATCAGGGCTCTCTAATAAAGTGTCATTAATTTTGAATTGATTTTTGTATCATTTGGTTTGGTTTGACATGTTAGAAAACTGCGTATTTAAAAAATAATTGTAATCTTGATGATCTTGTTCTTCTCCCGAATAGTAATGTTTTAAATTTCTGGTTTTTACACTACATGAACTCTCACTTATTTCAAGGGTCGAGGAATGTAAAAAATTGGAGAAAAAAGGGAGAAGAAAAGAAAAAAATTAACATTTCAAGTAGATTTTTCTCCAACTGTTTTGGAGAAAAATCGTTTTCTTTTTTTTCTTCTTTTTTTTTGGTTAAATTCAACTGCTTTTGATTAAAATGTTATTAGTGGAAGTTTCTTCTCTTTTGTTGCAAATTTATCTTTCATTTGTTGAAAATTCATATCTTCGGTTTAAAATAAGCTATCCCTTATGAAAAAGAAGTATTGGTAAGTAATACTATTTTCGCGAAAGAGTATTAGATCCAATACTCACGAACACTTCTTTTTTACATGGAATTTTTAAGGATATCAGTTTCTTTCGTTAAAAATTAATTAACTGAAAATGTAGCTTATCCGTTTTTATTTAAAAATTCGCCTCTTTTAGTTTAAAAATGAACCATTTGGATCAAGATTCATGTATTTTATTGGAAATTCTTTTGTTTTGTTTTTGTATGGAAATTAATATTTTTGGTTGAAAATTCATTTCCAGGTCGAAAACTTAACTAATTTTTGTTTAATTCGTTTTTCTATTCTTGAAAATTGATCTTTTTGGTTGAAAATTCAACTATGTGTTTGGAATTATTTTTTAACTGAAAATTGAACTATTTCATTTTTTGTTACAAATTAATTTTTTAGTAGCAAATTCATTTCTTCTGAATAAAATTTAACTATTTTATTGAAATTTTTCTTGTTATTTTGTTGAATATTAATTTATGAACTTAAAAATTGAGTATTTCATTTAAGAGTTGACTTTTCTATTCAAATTCAACTGTTTTTTTGTGAAAGTTACACTACTTTGTGAAAAAGTAATATTTTTGGCTGAAGATTCATTACTTTAGTTTGAAACTCATCTATTTGGCTGAAAATTCAACTATTCTATTGAAAAATTGTTTTTCTTTTGTTGAAAATTTTTTCTTTTAGTTGAAAATTCACTTCTTTTGTTGCGAATTGTATATATTCTTGGAAATTCGATTCTTATATCTAAAAATTTCATTATTAAATTTTTGGTTGAAAATGTATCTTTATTAGATGAAAATTGTACTATTTGTTAGAAAAAATATAAAATGTTATCAAAACACGTACTTTGAATTTTTCAGTGGACTAGAATATTATGTTTGTACAATTCAGAACTACGCAAGAAAAGGTTACCAGTAATTAAAATATTAACAATGTTCTCTTCAAACTGAATGACTTACTCTTTTACTTTATTTTACAATTGAACTATGAACTTTTAAGAATAATTTGTATAAGAAATGCTATTTTTGATTTTTTTTAATTTAAAGTTTGGCAGAACTCTGACCCGAACAGATCGTGCACTCTGGTGAGTGGCAAACTCCCCCGTACCCGAGCGTGGGGGACTTCGAATAAGTGAGAGTTCACTGTATAATCATTTCTTAACTGACATTAAAAAATCTTTTCTGCATCTAAGAGTTTTCAAAGGATAAAAATATATTAGAAACAAAGTTAAACGTTGAAGGAAATAAAAAAAAAACAGTAGGATTTTCTGTCATTTATGTATCTCTAAAATTATTGCTTTCTAGCTTAATGAGAAAAATACTTTGAACAACTCAAAATTCTGTACTGAAAATAACACCCTGGAGTGAATTGATGAGAATAAGGAATCAAAATCTATCAACTGATAAAAATACATTTAAGAAAATACAAACAAGAGCTTTTTTTCTATTCTGTTGTTTATCTATTTTTCAACCTTGGATCATCTTGGATTTTCTTCTAATAAATTTTAATCAGCCGAAAATAATCAAGTATTCAACAGATTTTTTAAAGCTGGCTAAAAAAATATTTAAACAGAAAAATGACTAGAAACGAGATTCACGATATACTCATACAATAAAAAATTTTATAGTAATAATTTGACTGTTCTAATCTCAGCTTTCAGTTTAATTTGTTTGATTCATAAAAATCAACTAATTGGTAATAGCTCACCTTTCAAGTATCTGATGTAAGAGTAAATCCTGAAATTCAATATTTTTTTCTTCAGCAATTATAGTTTTCAATCGTATCCTGCTTCGGGGTTGGCAGTCACAGAAGGAGTTCAATCAGGAGAACTGACAGCTCGACTGATTGCCTGGCGAAATCAGAATCGAAACTACAACGAAGAAATAGAGGTAATTCTTATTCTAGAAACGCTTTAGACTTTAGATTTAGACTTAAGCTTGATTGTTCAGAGCTTAAAAGCAAAACTCAGTCAGGAGGCGATTTTGTAATTGAATGTTGATCCTGGCAGAGTGGATTTCTAACTTATTTTGAAGCACCTTTTATGTGGAATTAAATGATAAATATGTAAACTCTGACTGAGATAAATTTTTAACCAGTATCCTTAGCGGGATGAAAATTTGAAGGTATATATTAATGAATTAGTTAAAACTGGGACTTCTTAAGAGTTTGAAGAAATTACCTACTACAATTTCAGTTAAAATTTAATTTTGAAGCGATTTCACAAGATTTTAAGGGATATCAAGAATTTTAATTAGATTTCGAGACACAACGAAGGATCTTCACGTATTTTTAGGGATTTAAAAGAATTAAGAATGATTTCCAAAGATTTCGACATTGATTGAGTTAATTATTGAGCAGGGAAACTTAAAAATTGGACTGAGAAAAATGCGATTAATTGATAATTTAATCATTTTTAAAAAAGTCATAGTTTTTGTTCAAAATTCAACTATTTTGTTAAAAAATCGTCTTTTGGAGCTGAAAATTCATATTTTGGTATTGAAATCTTCTATTATAGTGTTGAAAATTCAACTGAACTCTTTCTTGGTTGAATGTTCCACTAATGTTTTGAAAATTCACCTTTTTGGTTTAAAAATTCATCTATCTTAGTAAAAATTTCATATTTTTTTTATGAAAATGCAATTGTTTGGTTTAAAATTTAACTACCACGTTAAAAGTTGAACTACTTTATTCAAAATTAATTTTGTTGCTGTTGAAAATTCATCTCTTAGGTTGAAAATTGATCTGTTTTGTTGGAAATTATTTTTTCTTGGTTGAAAAATAATTTCTGTAATTAATAATTGAATTATTCCAGTTTTTGTGAAAATTTTTTCTCTTTTAGTTGAAAAATCAACTATTTGGTTGAAGATTAGTCTTCTTATGTTGAGGATTCAACTATTTTCTGCAAAAGTCGTATTTTTGATTGAATTCTGCTGCTTTTTATTTAAAATTAAATTTTTTTTATTTTTGAAATATCTACTATCTATCTAAATATCTACATATCTTAATCAGGGACAATTTACATTTTTTTTTTGAAAATTGACCTTTCTTAAAGGTTTATCCTCTTTATTAAAATATAATTTTTTGGATGACGATCCGTCATTTTAGGTGAAAATGTATCGTTTACAATAAAAAATGTAACTCTTTTTTTCAAACTGAAAGTGTAAGTTCTGAATTTTTGGTTTAAAATTGATCTTTTCTAGTTGAAAACTCCCTTTTGTTGAAAATTCATATATTTGGGTTGAAAAATCAACTGTTTTACAGAAAATTTGTTTTTTATTTGAAAGATTATCATTTGGATGGAAGTTTTTTGCTTTCTTGACTGAAAAATCTTTATTTGATGAAAATTGTACTTTTTGATTTGAAAAAATCATAATTTTTGTTGAAAGTTCATTTTTTTTATTGTAAATGAACTGTTCTTTTTAATTCATCTGTTTTGCTGCAAATTAAGTTTTTTACTGAAAATTAAACTTTTCCATTTTTTGGCGACAATTCATATTTTTAGGGGAAAATTAAACTATTTGTTTGAAAATGCATGTATTTTGTTCAAAATTCGTCTTTTTAGTAGTAAGTTCCTATATTTTGTTACAGGCTCATCTTTTTAGTAGAAAAATAATGTTCTCCTTGAAAATTCATCTTTTCAGATTTAATTGAGGATTAATCCTTTCAAAATCAAAATTCAAGTATCTGGTTGCAAATTCAACTATTTTATTTGGTAGGAAATGCAATGATTGTTGATTAAAGCCTAATCTTTTTTCAACTCGAACATTTGTTTAAAAATTCATCATTGTAGGTTTGAAAATTATTTTTGTTGTTAAAAATTCACCTTTTTGCTGAGAATTTAATTTTTTTTTGATTTATCAGAATAATCAAGGAAAAGTCACAAATTTTGAAGAAAGGCAAGGATTTTAAATGGGATACCCAAAAAATGTGAAAGATTTTTATGAATTTTAAGAGATTTAAAGGGGTTTCGATGAATTTACCAAATTTCAATGGTAAGAGTTCACAAAATTTTGAGAAATTTCCGAATAATATAAACGATTTTAATGGATTTAAAAATATTTGAAGGCATTTCAAGAAATTAGATATGATTCTCATGGATTTTAAATATTTCAGTGAATTTGAAATAGATTTCAAAGGATCTCGTAATATTTTGAAATAATTCACGGAATTTAAAGGATTTTAAACGATTTTGAAAGATGTTACGGAATTTCCAAGAATCTTTAAAGGATTACATTATAAGAAATTTTAATGGAATTTTTAAGGTTTCATAAATTTCACAAGATTTCACGTAATCTCAAAAAATTGTAAGGGATTTAAAAAGTTTAAAATGAATTTCTAGGGATTTCTCAGGAGCTAAATCGTTTTAAAGGTCTTTCAAGAGAGTATGTGCCATATCAATTGAATTCCAAAGACTGAAATGAATTTCCACATAATTTAGCAAAAAAGGATTTACCAACGTTTTTAAACCATTCACGGAATTTCTTATATTATTAATAACAATAATAAATTAAAACGCTCCCTTATGAAATTTGATTAAAACGTAAAATCTATTTTTCTTTGGGTGATCTTTAGATTACGTATTAATAAAATTTCAAAAGCCTCTGTAATTAATAGTAATAATAATTTAGGACTCTCCCCTCTGAAATTTTATTAAAACGTGATCAACAATTCTTTGGGTGATATTAAACTTAATTTCACCACAACTTTTATTATTTTAAATTTTATCAGAATGAAGTTACCTTACTCGGGCAATACCTCACACTTTCAGACAGTCATGAGTGCATACATATATCGATCACTCTCAGTGCATTGCCCCTGAAAACGGAAAAGTGAGAAGTCGGTTAGCTTGACTAAGATTAAACTTTGACATGGTAACTATATTTCAACAGAATTTTCAGGCACTTAACTTTTAGAACGGCTTAATTCGAATCAATGAAATTATTCGGAAAATTGAGATGCAAATTTCTATATATTAGGGGCCGTACTTAAATTACGTAACGAATTATTGGTCATCCTCAAGACCCCTTTAGAGGACAGGGTAAAAACTTCAAATTTTTAAATTCTCTGATTTTTACTTGACCAATTTTTCATTTTCCCTGACCATTAAGATTCACATAACAGCTTTTTAATCTTTTTATATTTTTAACATAGGATCTTTTATAACCGTAATAAAGCATTATTTAAGAAAGAAATTAAAAATTAAAAATAATGACATTTGCAACCTAAAAAGATTAATTCTCAACAAAAAGTGTAATAGTTGATATTTCAATAAAAAATATCAAATTTCATATTTAAAAAAATGAACTTTAAAAACAGAATGACAAATTTTCAACAAATACGAATTTTTTACTCATGAAAGAAAAAAAGTTCACCTGATTTATTGAACCTTCAAGCCAAAAAACGAATTTTCTGTGAAAAAAACTGAACTTTCAAGAAATTAGTGAAATTCTTAAATAAAGAGATAAACGTTCCAAAAAAACAAAGTGGTTCAACTTTTACCCACAGAGTATAATTTTTAATTAAAAAGGTCAATTTTCAAATAAATATTAAAAATTTTAACCGAAGAGATGAATTTTCAACCAAAAATATGAATAAAAAAAATTATTTCTTAACAAAGTAACTCAGCTTAAATTTTAGAACAAAATAGTGAAAATCTCCAGCACAGATGCTTAATTTTCAACCAAGCAGTTGCAATTTATCCAAGAAAAATGAAATTTATTTAGAAATAGATGAACTTTTAAATCAAAAAGATAAATTTTCAATAACCAAAATTTGAATTTTTATCCAAAAATGATTTTATTTTGACTTTTCAACATGAAAATAAAAATGTTAAAAAGCAAGTACATTTTCTACAAAATAGTTGAATTTTCAAAAAAGCAGTTGGATTTTTCAACCAAAAAGGATGACTTTGTAATAAAATTGTTAAATTTCCAATCAAGAAGTTGCATTTTTATAAAAAAAAAAGAAGGAATATCTACTAAAATGCGTTTTTAATTTATAAAGACAATTTAAAAAAAAAGTTGAATTTTTCAAAAAAAAAAAAAAAAATCATTTGACTTATCAGCACCAAAATATGAATTTTAAAGGAGAAATAAATTTTATACAAAATAGCTGAAGTTTCAATCAAATCAGTACATTTTTTCCAAGAAAGATGAAATTTCTACTAAACCAATTGCGTTTTTAAATCAAAATATAAAGAAAAAAATTTGAATCTTCCTCCAAAAAATATTTCATTTGACTTTTTGACACTAAAATATGAAATTTAAAAAAAGTAAATTTTCTAAGTATTAGAGTTTTCAAGAAAAATTTGAATTTTCAAACTAAAGGGGCGACTTTCTAATAAAATTGTTGAATTTTCAAAAAAACGTTGTATTTTTATCCAACAAAGATGAATTTTTAGACTTAAAAGACAAATTTTCAAAAAAAAAACAAAAAAAAACGTAGTTGAATGTTCATCCAAAAAATATTTCAATTGACTTCTCAACACCAATATATGAATTATAAAGAAAAAGTAAATTTTGAACCCAAAAAGACGAATTTTCTACAAAACAGTTTATTTTTACCAAAAAGGATGATTTTTTAACCAAATCTTTGAATTTTGAAACAATTAATAAAATTTATACCTAAAAAGATAATCTTCAGGAGGAAGCAACTGCAGAAACAAGAAATGGAAATACAAAACAAATTTTTTTCCAATAAAATTATCTGACTTAAAAAAAAATGTTGCTGGCTTGTTTCGTTTTCCATTTACCAGGTTTCTTTGAAGTGTAAAGTTAAATTCATATTAACTTTCTGTACAATTAATGCAAGTTCTTTGTGCCTTCGACTGCAAACTTATAGTAATAATACGTAAAAATTATATTTCTACTTTTCAACTTCTCGATAAAACCATTTTTTTCAAAATGAAATAGAAATAGAGCGTCTTTGAATTGAAAGTGTTGAATAATATTATATTGTAACATTTAATAGTATAGATAGTATATGAAATCAAAAGTATGGTAGACAGGTCTTTACGGGGAGATGTGTGATGTGCGATATTTTATTTGAAATAATCCTGTTGTGAGACTGTAGGGCCATCTGAAAAGTGAGTCGTGATGTTTATACTATCTTTGGTCGTGAAAACATACGACTGACGAGGAAGTCATCTGCCATTCGTCTTTTTGTTTAAAAAAATAATCCTCTTGGTTTAAAATTGACGGTTTTGGTTAAAAGTTTAATTTTTTTCATTCAAATTTTAACCCTTTTGTAGAAAGCTCGTCTTTTAAGTTGGAAAACTACATAATTTTGTCAAACACCTATGTATTTTGTTGAGAAGTTGTATTGCATAGTAGAAAAATTAATCTTCTTAGTTGAAAACCAAGCGTGGGGCAACAAGCTCTATTCGCCCCTCTCTGGATCTGCTTTTGCTGGAAGTCTTAATAGTTATATAATTAAATAGTCTGTTTTTCAATGTTTAAATTATCATTAAAAACACTTTAAGAATCAATTTGGCGATTATTTTTTTAATAAATCCTTCAAATTGTAAATCGTTCTTCTATTTAGCACAATAAGGATGTTAAGTTCGACTTTGAAATTGTTCCATTTTTGAATCTTTAATGTCCAATTTTAAGGGCTTTCTATTGAGAAATAATTTGGAGATTGTTTTATAAATGCCCAGGTATACCGCAAATTAGAAATTGTTTAGTATCGAAGGATTTAATTTACTTCAAATAACCAGTAATCATTTTTCAAGCGTTCAAATTTGAGTTTGAATAAAACAACATTTTCAATTTTTTAGAAGATCTTAATTTTGAATAAACTTGACTTGAGAATTAAAATTATTTTTGTTAGAGACCTCAAAATAAAAATTGTCCTATAACTATAACTATAACTTTCAGTAATCTACATTTTTCACTGTAAATGCATAAATTTATTTTAAAAAAGTAATTTATAATCAATTCATAATTTTATGAAAAATCATTTTGGGGATCCAAGAACAAACTATAACGGAGATAAATTAGTTGGTCTATGCTTAGAAAGGGGTCTGTTTATTACAAATACTTGGTTTAGGCATAAAA
>NC_046661.1:108841554-108875724 GCF_010883055.1 Belonocnema kinseyi | reverse complement strand
ACGAGAGCCTGCATGAAAAAATGCATGGACATAAAAGAAGCTAGAGAAGTATGCCAGGACAGGAAAGTATGACGGAAAATAGTTAATAAAGAGAGTGTCAGTAGAGTTAGCGACGCCTGAAACAAAGACCTTGGCTATTAATGGACCCAAGTGGGGAACCTTACATAACGGCTTCGTGAGGTTCTTCGCTTGGGGTGATTGCTAGAGAGATTGATCAGCAACCTGGGTCGGAGCAGTGTTGCGGAACGAACGTGTTATTTACTTAAATAGCACGAGAATTCTGGATCAATCTGAAAAATCTCTATCCCATCCACACACTACTCCTTTCCCCTGCCGAGTGAGTCACGCCTACCCCGAAAGGGAAATGGCTTAATGGTGTAATAAAAACAAAAATTTAAAAAAATTGTATTTGGTTAGTGGAATACTTATTTCAAATTTTTTTTAAATGTTTAAATTTTTGCAATTGAAAAGTGTTGAAAGCTTTATTTCATACGTATAAATTATTGAGCGTTTGAATCAAACAAATTTTAAGCTTTTATTTTTAAAAAGTTTAATTCAAAAGAGTTCCACTTTAAGTGGTTTAATTCGCAGTTTAGTTTTTATAACTTCTAATGACAAAATTTGTAGCTTTAAGAGTTCGAATCTTTTCATTTCAATGACTATGGGGTTTTGAAACTATTGTGATAATTAAAGCAGTATAGAAATCACAATTAAGTTAATTTAAATTCACCTGGAAAATTGAAAAAGCTTGACCTAGAAAAACCTGGAAATAACTTGGAATCTGAAATCCTCCTATGAATCGTGATCCTGTTTGAACGTATTGTGGATGCGCGGACATAAGATATATTTTTTCCATTTGTACATTTTTTTGGGATGTCTGGGTACCAAACTACAGTTTTTTGACCCCCTCCGAATTTGAAAAAATGAATCTGTCCGCCTCGCGGGCACATGCTCGACGTGCGCTGAGCGCGCGGCTCGCACATTTGAGCGCGTCTAGAGCGCGCGACTATTTGTTCTCACGCTTCGCGCTCGATAATATATTTACATCACGCTACGCACTTGGTTTTTGTACACAGACTTGTTAAAACTAAAGGTCAAAGCATCGACAACAGTAATTTGGTGGTTGTGAATTCTATTTTTTTTAAAGCTTCTTCGGCTTTAACGAACACATTTTCATCACGTATCCCGTGCTTCGCACTCGAGTTTATCCCTGAAATTGTACATCATTCCCATAAATGTATATAATTATAATTTATAACATGCATTGGTATTATGAACAGATGAAGTTTCATTTTAAGGTTTAAAAAAATGTGCATCCTTTTAAAAAAATGCTGTTTCAAACATTGTATTGTAACTTTCTGTCGTTTTTTCATCCACTGAATTTGCTCATTTCTAATGTTATTTTTACTATTTAAACGTTACGTATACGGTCTACTGAGCAGCCTTACCGTTTTTTAACTTCTAAATTATGTCCCTAACCTCAGTGACACAGATTTTGTCAGTTGAATTTTCTACCGCATCGTGTTCTACATAGCAGTTGTGGTGCCATATTGCTTCATCTTCGAAGAATTCACTAAAAGAGTCAAAGCATCAAGGGTGGAGAGTTTACTTACAACAACAGTCCCACGAAACTGCGTGTTCCTATTTTTTTTGAAAATCTATTTATATATTTGAGAATCTTTGAAATACTATAAAATTGTTACATGAAAAAATGTAATTTTTGGATTTTCCATTATTTTTTATGCTGTTAAAATTTGAATTTTAGATTTTATTGGAAAGTTCAAAAAGTTCTTGTGATAATATTGTAGGGGATTCAACAATCAAAATTTTTCTTCTCTTGACTTTTTTCATATGAAAAAAGTCATAAGGATAAATTGTTCGAATTTTTTCATACTACGAATATGCGTACAGAGAATTTTTAAATCTTGAAAAAAAGGGTCTCACATATATTCCAAATGCGGTCACGTTTTGAATTTTTATCCAAAATGGCTGGCTAACGAACTTGTCCTTCAGTTTGGGACACTAAAAGAGTTTACCAAAGACATATCTAATAGATCAATTTTTTCAAAAGTTATCGTGTTCACAGACAGGCAGACACATTCGTAAAAACCTGTTTTTCGGATTCAGGGGTCTCAAAACGTGGACATTTGATAAAAAACTGTGAGGGGGTCATATTTTACACAAATCTCATACCTTCTTTGATGAGAATGTAAAAATAGAAATATTTTTCGCCCCACTTTAATTGGACACTTTGAAACAGAAACTTCACTCAACTCCCGACATAAGAACGCTTTCGGGCATGGCTTGCAGTGGCCTTGATCCTAAATGGGGAGAATCCAATCTTAAACAGGCCGGGCAGCATGAGTTATTTCTATTGGATTTAGACTCATGACGCAACCTGGTGCAACTTACCGCTGAGAATGTGTCCCCCGACCTATTTGTCACGCTTGACTAATCCTCTATTTTGGCCCCGCGGCTCCACTCAACGCGAAACTGCGGAGGCTATCACTTCTAGGAATATCATAAACCAGGGGTTCTTATATCGGGAGTTGAGTGTAATCAAGATCTGCTCAGGTAAATAAGATAGCAAGGAATAAAAATGGATAGGGATTCGTACAAATTTCCCTTAATATATGATTTTTATCTTATTTTTTGCCATTTTTGTCTTGTTTTCAAATAGTATATAACAACGCTTGAGGATCAAGGTCAGGGGATTTATGGATCGTAAGTTCGCTGACATTGCAAGTGCACCTCGTGCGCGCTGGTTATATGCGTGGCGTTTATACGGCATGTGCATAACACTTGTTCGTTCGCATATGTATTCTCACAACCATGTATTCAACTGTTCAGTGTTCACCCATAGGGATAAGGGAAAAAGACGGGAAGATCGAAGCGTTCTCGTCAGGGACAGGGGGAATTTTCGTTTTAAGGGTGGCCTCCGAGTTAGATTATTGATCAGAATTCGTCATCACTTGCTGAAAATGACACAGAATCGACCTGACTGATCACATATATAACCATAAAAAAAAAAAAAACATAAAAAATATCCTCATGATATTAAGGCTTCGGTTCTCGGCGCTTTGATCATTCGTTTATTTACTTGGATAATTGTTTCTCCTTTTTTGTTAGCCTCTACCCGAGGGAATCAATTTCCTCTTGAAAATAGCTTTTATAGCTTTTATATGATCTCATGGACACGTTAGATAAAGAGAGATAGACCAATGAATTACGTGGGTGAAGAAAATTATAAATTTACAAGTATTACCATTTTTAAATAAATAGAAACAAACACGCGCGATAGGCGCACGATTATTATTTTATTTTGTCTCATGAATTTTTAAAAATAAAAATATATAACTAATAATAATACAACTTTTTGTATTTGATAGTATATACAACATAACCTCAAGTTGTTCAAAATTGTAAGTTTAATTTCTAAAGTTAAAAGAGTTTAGTTCAAAATAATATTTCGGGTGAACAACGCTAGCATACCCTATTACTGTTAAAATATTATCCATGTTTTTTGAAATTTAACGATTTTTTATTAACTATAGCAAGTTACTGGATGAATATTAATTTGCTAATACGTTATTTCAACTATTGAAAATTCAATTTTCTTTAATTTTCAACTTTCTTCATTTTGTCAACGGAAAAAAAAATTAAATTATCAGAGTTGCAAATTCACTTTTCAATTTTCATCAATAGACTATTCAACTATTGAACATTCAATTTTTGCGATTAAAATTAATACAACATTGTTTCAAACTTGTAAATCTGTTTTCAAATTTTATATAATTATGTTTGAAAATACCAACTTTTTATGTCAAATGCCAATTTTTTGAAATATGCCAATTTTTATTAAAAATACCAACAATTTACGAAAAAACATTAACATAACGCAAAAAACCATTGTTTGAAATTGTATATCTTTTTGAAGTTTAATGATTTTTGTTCTCAAACTGTCAATTTCTGGTTTAAATCTCTGTTCCTCTGGTGAATCTTCTTTACAATCTAATTTTTTAAAATAAAAATACCCGTTTCCAACGAAAAACACTAACAATCCAAAATATTGTGACAATATTCGAAATCTTGTTCAAATTATGATTTTTTTTTTTAAATAACGAATATTGGAGGTAAAACACTAACATAACCTAAAGTTGTTCAAAAATGATCAACGTTTGAAATCAAATGATTTCATAATAAAAATGTGTAATAAATGCGTAAATATTGCAAAGAAATTTTTAATCTTTAAAAGCTAACCATATTTTATTAAAAGGGCCCATTTACTGTGCACAACGCTGAAATAACCTAAAATTGTTCAAAAATTTATAATCTTAATGACGATTTTGGTTTAAAAACTCTAATTTCCGGTAAAATAAACTAAAACAACTTAAACTTGGTAGAAATTTTATGTCTTCCTCAAAACTTTATGATATATTAAAATTATCTTTAACAAAATACTAATTTTCATTGATTATCATTAACATAAAATATGTGTACATTATTTTCAATCATTTATTAGGTAATTTAAAAGTTTTAATTAAACTGCGCGCAAGAGTATTTAAAAATCACGTATGTTTGTCAATTCTCATCATTACGATTTTTGTATGATTTTGATTATCAAAAGGGTTTATTTGTAAATTTTTATTATTATTGCCAGACTATTAAGGAGATTACTAATTCATCATGTAAAGCTAATTTCCAATTTTTTAAATTTTGAGTATAAAAAAAACTTAAAGAAGTGATATTTTCGAGATATTTCGTAAAATATTTTTTTTTAGATAAGATTTTAAGGTTTTTTTTTTTTTTAGAAGTAAACACATAAAGAACTATTTTTTTGTCAAAAGAAAACATGTGTGTTACTGAAATCCCAAGAGGGATGTAGTTGCTCTAAAAGAAATAATTAGGAGGAAGAGGGAGAAAAAATAAAGATCCTAACCATGACAAAAGAAAAGAGAAGGAACACTTGCGTGAAAGAGATAGCCATGTAAAAGAGGAAAAAGGCATAAAGACAGAGATGTAAAATGATGGAGGGAGCTAGAGTAAGATGGGAGATCAGTGACTCAGTGGTGGCGCTCAGGAACGTATCAATTCATCGGCTAATTATGCAATTAAACTAATTATAGTCTTACTAAATGGCCAAAACACACGATCAGAAATTGTCATTTAAAAGCACAAAAGATTTGAAAACGTTTGGATAAAAAAACTATGAGCCTAAAACATTTGTTAATATAATCAACTATTTAATGGAATGTCCATTTTTAATAAGATTAGAATTGATGTAAAAAACTCGGCAGGATATTGGTGTTCTAAATCGGTCTTTTAATGCACTAATCAAATTTGCATCTTTGTATCTTGTTACGGCTGCAACTGTTAATTACATCCCACATATTACTGCATTCAAAAGATAAATAAAAAAGGAAATGTTGAGAATCATTCTTAAAAGATAAGGCTATTACTGGAGGAATTAAGACCTGTTATGTGACCTAAAAAATATAAATTTTATCGAAAAATATAGAGGGAATAGAACCAGTTTAATTAAGACCCTAGTGACTTCAACGGGAGTGCAATCTGCCGGCACATCGTGAGTCGAGCGGCCAAGGGATCCTAGTAGTGGGACACTAATGCATTGACCATACAAGGTTGACAGGGTTACCACAGGTCAGGGAGTTCTGATAAGTCAGGGAATTTTCGACAACCCCAACTTAAAAATTTAGGGCTCATCCACAAATGATGTAATGTGCCTTATCTTACCCCCATCACCCCTTCTCAGATACCATGAAATTTAAAAAGAGTCCCCCTTACCTCTCTTCACTAAATGTTACTGTGATTTTATAAATTTAGGTAATGAACATCTTGTTGATTTGTTTATTGTTATTGTTTATCTTGTAGAAGATTCAACAATTTAAAAAAAACAAAGAAGTCATTCTTTTTTGTTGATAATTCGTCTTTTTAGGTGTTAAAATTTAACTATTTGGTTTAATTTAATTTTTGTGTTAAAAAAACAACTTTTTTGTAGAAACTTCGTATTTTTGGCATGTAATTGGCAACATATTCGATGACATTTTTTTCTTTCTTGATTAAAAAAATCTTTATTGGTTAGAATTTTGTCTTTCTGGATTAAAATTTCATCTGTTATCGTAGAATCTTCATCTTTTTTGACTAAAAATGCAACTGTTTGGTGGAAAATTAACCATCTGTGCTGGAGAATTTCACTATTCTAAAATTTTAGCTGAGTTACTAAAAATATACCTGTTCCGTGTTTCGATGAAAATAAATCTTTGTTTTTTGTTGAAAATTCAAATATTTGGTTGAAAGTTCAGGAATTTTATTCAACATTCGTCTTTTTTCGAAGAATATTAATCATCTTGGTAAAAATTCATCTTTTTAATTGGTTGCAGAAGAATTTTTTGAACTGAAAGTATCATTTGTTTAGTTTTTGTTGAAATTGTATCTTTTTTAGATGAAAGTTCATGTATTTTGTTGAAAATTAATCTTCATAGTTAAAAAATAATTTTTGTTGTTGAACATTCAACTGTCCTGCAGTTGAAAGGTGGTCTCAGTTTCCCATAGAGTGATAGAAAAGTGAAACAGGCACGTTAGAGCTCGCGTTCGAGGTGTCTGTTTACATTATTGGATGTAAACATTCCTAGCGATTAAGTTGCAGCGATTGTGCCGAATTCAAGTGGAGCTCATTTATGGCTTTTGGATTTATTTAATCTTCAAACAGTGTAATTATTAAAACAATTTTCATAAATGGCTCTTCGTTAAAGAACAAGTATCATTTATTATGTTGCGTTGTAAATTTACAAGAATTATTAATTGAACAATTTTTAATTAAAAATTAAGAGTTTAACTTTTTTCTACGAGAGAATTTGTTCACGGAGTCAACTAACTCTTTTTTATATTGCCTTACAAAAGAACTGATAATTATGCAAACAATTTTTACTAAAAAATTAAGAGTTTGTCCTTTTTTTATGAGTCAATTTCTTTACGGAGTCGACTAAGAAAGTCTATCCGGTGATTGCGTTGTATGTTGCTTTGCAAATTTACAAGAACTATTAATTATTTAAACAATTTTAATGAAAAAATTAATTGTTTGCTCTTTTTTCTACGATTGAATTTGTTCACGGAGTTAAATTACTCTTTCCTATGTTGCTTTGCAAATTTAATAGAACTAAAAATTATTTAAACAATTTCGATCAAAAAACTAAAAGTGAATTTTTTCTACGATTTCTGGAAGTAAATGTGTTCACGGAGAAAACTTAGAATGTCTATCGGATGACTCTTTTCCATATTACTTTTAAAATTTACAAGAACTATTAAGTATTTAAACAATCTTAAGTTAAAGATTTAAAGTTTGGCCTTTATCCAACGAATCAATTTGTTTTCGAAGTCATCTAAGAATGCCTATCCGATGACTCTTTTCTATGTTTCTTTGTAAATTCACAAGGACTATTATTTATTTAAAAATTTTAATTAGAAAATTAAGAGTTTGCCCTTTTTTCCACGAGTCAATTTGTTTCGGAGTCCTCTAAGAAAGTCTATCCGGTGACTCTGTTCTATGTTGCTTTTGCAAATTTCCAAGAACTATTAATTATTTAAACAATTTTAATTACAAAATTAAGTGTTTGCCCTTTTTTCTAGGAGTCAATTTGTTCATGGAGTCAACTAACTCTTTTCTATGTTGCTTTGCAAATTTACAAGAACTAATAATTATTTGAACAATTTCGATCAAAAAACTAAAAGTGACTTTTTTTCTACGAGTTCTGCAAGTAAATTTGTTTATGCAGTCTACTAAGAATTTCTATACGATGACTTTTTTCTATATTGCTTTGCAAATTTACAAGAAATTTTAAATATCTAAATAATTTTAATTAAGAAATTAAGAGTTTGCCTTTTTTCTACAAGTCAATTTTGTTACGGTGTCAACTAAAAATATCTATCCGATGACTCTTTTTTTATGATGCTTTGCAAATTTACAAAAACTATTAATTATTAAAACAATTTTAATTTAAAAATTAAAAGTTTGACCATTATCCTACGAATCAATTTGTTTTCGAAGTTAACTAAAAGTGCCTATCCAATGACTATTTTCTAGGTTACTTTTCAAATTTACAAGAGGCTTTAATTATTTGAACAAGTTTAAATAAAAAATTAAGAGTTTGCCCTTTTTGTAAAAGTAAATTTGTTTACGGAGTTAACTAAGAATGTCTATTTTTTATTCTTTTGTTTTTGCTTTGCAAATTTACAAACAATATTAATTATTTAAACAATTTTACTTAAAAAATTTAAAGTTTGGACTTTATCCTGCGAATCAATTTAGTTTCGAACTAAATTAAGAGTATCTATCCGATAACTTTTTTCTATGTTGCTTTGTAAATTCACAAGAACTATTCATTATTTAAACAATTTTAAATAAAAAATTAACAGTGTCCTTTTTTCTACATGTCAATTTGTTTATGGAGTGGACTAAGAATGTCTATCCGGTCACTCTTTTCTATAATGCTTTGCGAATTTACGAGAACTATTAGTTATTTAAACAATTTTAATTAAAATATTATGAGTTTGATGTTTATCCTACGAGTTATTTTGTTTTCCAAATTAACTAGGAATGTCCATTCGATGACTCTTTTTTATTTTGATTTGTAAATTTACAAGAACTATTAATTATTTAAAGAATTTCAATTAAAAAATTAAGAGTTTGCTTACCTTACTACGAGTAGGCTTCACTTTTTACCATAATTAACTTAAAAAATCTTTTCGATGATTTTTTTTTCTCTGATGCTTTGAAAATCTACAACTATTAATTTCATAAAATTATTAGTTTCATAAAACGTTTAGAATTTGGCTATTTTCTAACGAATATGGTCATTTTTTCATATTAAGGTTTAGTTACAATGCAGCTACATACGAGTTTGCTCGAAGTACTCGCATTCGCCTAAAAAATTGGTGCGATGAGAGGAAAACTGCAGAAAACCACCTCCCGAGCTTAGTTGGGTTTTTAAAATTCGAGTACACAACCCGGTCTTTCGTCGTAAATGGTACCCATGCAAAGTCGTGTATAAATAGAAGTTATTGAAGTAAAAATGATTATCGTGGTATTTTTTTGAACTTAATTTCCAAATAGAATAATTACAATGAAAGCAGTGGGTCGCGCGCGTAGCGCGTGTAAGAGCTTCTAGTTTGGTTGAACATTGGTCTTATGTTGTAGAATATTAATCTTCTTATGTTTTGTTGTTATCGAAGATTCATCATTTTAGTTGACAATTCATTTCTACGGTTCAAAATCTACCTATTTTATTAGAAATTTATATATTTTGGTAGGAAGTTGATCTTCTTGGTTTAAAATGTATCTTTTCTGTTTAAAATTCATGTATCTTCTTGAAAATTCGTATTTTGTGTTAAAAGTTTATTTCTTTTGTTCGTAATTTGACTGTATTATGTATGTATTATTTGTTAAAAATTAATTTTGTTATAATTGAAAACAGATTTGTTCGTTGGTGGTTGAAAACTGATTTATTTTTTCAGTTAAAAATTTATATATTATGTTAAAATTTCAACTATTTTGTTGAATATTAGTATTTTTTAGTAAACTATTAATCTTTTTTAACTGAAAATATAATAATGCCATTTTTGGTTGAAAATGGATCTCTTTTAATTGAAAGTCCAACTATTTGGTTGAAAATTAATTTCTTTTGTAAAAAATTTAACTGTTTTCTTTTATGAAAAGTTAACTTTTCCTATAGCTGAAAGCAGGTCGCAGCTTCCCATAGAGTGATAGAAAAGTGAAACAGGCACGTTTTAGCTCGCGTTCGAGGTATCTGTTTACATTATTGGATGTAAACATTCCTAGCGATTAAGTTTCAGCGATCGTGCCGAATTCGAGTGTAGCTCATTTATGGCTTTTAGCACAAAAGAACTGATAATTCTTTAAACAATTTTAATTAAAAAATTAAGAGTTTGCCCTTTTCTCCACGAGTTAATTTGTTTAAGAAGTCAACTAAGAAAGTCTATCCGGTGACTCTGTTGTATGTTGCTTTGAAAATTTACAAGAACTATTAATTATTTAAACAATTTTAATTAAAAAATTAAGAGTGACCTTTTCTCCACGAGTCAATTTGTTTACGGAGTCAACTAAGAAAGTCTATCCGGTGACTCTTTTCTAGGTCGCTTTGTAAATTCACAAGGACTATTAATTATTTAAACAATTTCGATCAAAAAACTAAAAGTGACTTTTTTACTACGAGTTCTGCATGTAAATTTGTTTACGGAGTCAACTAATAATATCTATCCCATGACTTTTTTCTTTGTTGTTTTGTAAATTCACAAGAACTATTCATTATTTAAACAATTTTAAATAAAAAATTAAGAGTTTGTCCTTTTTTCTACAAGTCAATTTGTTTACGGAGTCGACTAATAATGTCTATCTGGTGACTCTTTTCTATATTGCTTAGCAAATTTACGAGAACTATTAGTTATTTAAACAATTTTATTTAAAAAATTATGAGTTTGATGTTTATCCTACGAGTTATTTTGTTTTCGAAATCAACAAGGAATGCCCATTCTATGGCTCTTTTCTATGTTGCTTTGTAAATTCACAAGAACTATTCATTATTTAAACAATTTTAATTAAAAAATTAAGAGTTTGATCTTTTCTCCACGAGTCAGTTTGTTTACGGAGTCAACTAAGAAAGTCTATCCTGTGACTCTTTCTAGGTTGCTTTGTAAATTCACAAGGACTATTAATTATTTAAACAATTTCGATCAAAAAACTAAAAGTGACTTTTTTTCTACGAGTTCTGCATGTAAATTTGTTTACGGAGTCAACTAATAATATCTATCCGATGACTTTTTTCTTTGTTGCTTTGTAAATTCACAAGAACTATTCATTATTTAAACAATTTTAAATAAAATATTAAGAGTTTGTCCTTTTTTCTACAAGTCAATTTGTTTACGGAGTCGACTAAGAATGTCTATCTGGTGACTCTCTTCTATATTGCTTAGCAAATTTACGATAACTATTAGTTATTTAAACAGTTTTATTTAAAAAATTATGAGTTTGATGTTTATCCTACGAGTTATTTTGTTTTCGAAATCAACTAGGAATGCCCATTCGATGACTCTTTTCTATGTTGCTTTCTAAATTCACAAGAACCATTAATTATTGAAATAATTTCAATTGAAAAATTAAGAGTTTGCTTTCCTTACTACGAGTAGGCTTCACTTTTTACCACAATTATCTAAAAATATCTTTTCGATGATTTTTTTTCGCTGATGTTTTAAAAATCTACAGCTATTAATTATTTAAAAAAATTTTATCAACATACTTATAGCTTGGCTATTTTTCAAGGAAGAGGTATAATTTGTTTACGGAATAAACATATTGAGAGTTGGGCATTATTCAAATTTCTTTACGAAGTTAACTAAGATAGTCTTTGTGATGCCTCTTTTCGAGGTTATTTGTTAAATTTATCAGAATTATTAATTATTAATTATTGAAAAAAGTTTCATAAAACGTTTAGAATTTGGCTATTTTCTAACGAATAGGATCATTTTTTTACTAAGGTTTAGTTACAATGCAGCTACATACGAGTTTGCTCGAAGTACTCGCATTCGCCTAAACGTTTGTTCCGATGAGAGGAAAACTGCAGAAAACAACCTCCCGCGTTTAGTCGGGTTTTCAAAATTCAAGTACACCACCCGGTCTTTCGTCGTATGTGGTACCCATGCGAAGTCGTGTATAAACAGAAGTTATTAAAGTAAAAATGATTATCGTGGTATTTTCTTGAACTTAATTTCCCAGTAGAATAATTACAATGAAAGTAGTAGTGGTGTTCTGTGATAGAATATTAGTCTTCTTTGTGGGAAATTTATCTTTTTTATTGAAAGTTCTTTTTCTTTCACTCAAAATTCAATTATTTTGTTAAAAATGAATTTTTTTATTATTTTTGATGGTATTTTTCAACCAAAAATAAAACTTCAATTTCTGGTTGAAAATTGATCTTTTTTAATTGATAATTCGGGTATTATTTGGAAAATTCATCTTTTTCGTATAAAATTAATGTTTTTGTTTGAAAATTTATTTCGCTGAAAATTGAATTGATTTGTTGAAAATTCGGGTATTCTGTTGGAAGTTCAGCTGTTTTGGTAGAAATCATCTTGTGGTTGAAAATTTATTTTTTTAGTTGAAAATTTGTTTTCTTTTTGTTCATGATTAATCGTAGTCAAAATTAATTTCATTAGTCAAACTATTATGTTGAAAATTCGTGTATTTGGTTAAAAATTAGTTTTTTTTAATAAATCTTTTTAAGTGAAAATGTAACTACTCCATTTTTTAATGAAATACCATCTTTTTTGTAGAAACTTCAAAATATTTGGTTGAAATTAATGCATTTTGTTAAAGCTTAACCTTTTTGGTAGAAAATTATTATTTTTGGTT
This sequence comes from Belonocnema kinseyi, assembly GCF_010883055.1. NCBI lineage: Eukaryota > Metazoa > Arthropoda > Insecta > Hymenoptera > Cynipidae > Belonocnema > Belonocnema kinseyi. The sequence goes on along the minus strand of NC_046661.1, from coordinate 108,863,282 downwards.
GAAAAATTTTTTGTTATAGTTAAAAATTAAGTTTTTAACTGTGAATATAACTAGTCTTATTTTGTTGAAAATTTATTTTATGTTTAGTTGAAAATTCATGTATTTTGTATAAAAAGTAATCTTTTTTTAAATTTAATCCTTCACTAAATTTCTTATAGAAACTTATAGAAATGGACAAAAGGATATACAGAACCATATATAAATTTTATAAATTCTATATGGCTCTATATGGTTCTATATATCCTTTTGTCTATTTGTTTAAGTTTCTAGAAGGCATTTAATAGATAAATAGAGGGAAATCTTGTTGGTCGAAATTTTATCTTTTTGGTTAAACATTAATTTCTTTGGTTGAAAATTTAACCTCAAAGCAAGATTTATAACGGTCATGGAAAATGAAAAATTGGTCAGCGAAAAGTCAAGGAATTTCGAAACTGAAAATAAAAATTTGGACTTATTTTTCTCCATTGTTGCAAGGCCCTAGGCCTTTTTGGTAGTTCGGTGCGGCACTGATGATATACAGCTGCCAGAGCAGGGAGCTCTCCCCCTAACCTATGCCAGTTTAACTTCAATCGCGGACGTCACATCATTCGTTCATGCGTTATCTCCGTTTTCCTGACGTGACCGTCAATTTAACAAGTTGGTTCAACATTCGCGATATTGATTACATAATTTTCTTTCGGCTACCCACACTCCTTTTCCTCAGAGACTTGCAGTGAGAAAGAGGTGAGAGGGAAAGGCGAAGGCCTTCGGAAAAGAAGCATGTGCTCGTGTAGTCATCACGAACTTCCTAAGAATATTAAGTGTTAATGATCTGAATCTAAATATCGATTAAAAATTCTAAAGATCTCTCAACATTCAATAAAGAGAATTTCATAATAACTCCAGTTCCAATACATTCGAATTATAAATTCAGAAAAGATTTATCATTTTCTTTAGAGTACTTATTTATAAAAAGTAAATACGGAGAGTTCTACTTTCTTTAGTTGGTCAAAAAAAAAGACTGGGTAATTTGCGTTGGAGGATTTAATTGAATCGTATTGCATTACTCGAGGACAATATTGTCAATATATGGGTTTGTACGTCCGGAGATTTGCGAAATAAGTGCGTGGGCGGTTAATAAGAGTGCAAAGTGACGTATGAATAACCTAATATTTGAATTTGTTAAAAATTGGAATCATTCGGGAATTTTGAGTTTATAGGTTAAGGGCCGATGGGGTGGTAGGTTTGATAATATAGGTTAGTGTGATAAACAAAAATTTGAAATGAAAAATGAATTACTTATTAACTTTTTTATAAAAACATAATAATCGTATATCTCTTATTATTTGTAGGAAAAATTGGCTGCCATTTTTTATTGCTTTAATCAATTATTTTTAAAGAAACTGAGATGCTTTTTGATCTTCCAACACAAAGCACCTTTTGGTGCATTTTTTCTGATTAAAGGAAGATATTATAGTTTCCTTGAATATCCGTTGTTTTTTTCTAAAATTTTATTTAAAATTTGGTTAAATTAAGGAATAGCTGGTATCCCCCTTTATTTCCTGGATTTTTTTTCCAAAATCAAAGTATTGGAACATGAAGTTGAAGTAAATTCGAAGCGATTTGTTAAAAGAAAGCATTAAAAATATTGTTAATTGCATTATTATAACATGTCAAATATGGGTCCACCAAAAATTTGAATTTTCCGTATTGAACTTATCGTTCAAGTTCTTTTACAATTCTCGGCAAGGTAAAAAGTTAGAAATAAGTGTAATTTGAACTTTTATTTACATATCTTGACATATTTTGTCTTTGTTTTGTTCATATAAACCATTTTACTCACAGAAAAAAGAAAGAGTCGTTTCAAATTCTAAAGCACCTCTACACCTTTTCCAACTTTTAAAAAATTACAACTTAAATTTTTGTAATTGGATATACTGAAGAAAATAATTCACAATACTCTTTTTTCCCAGGAAGAATGTATAAAACCACTTTAAATTTAAGTTCAATATGACAAATTCAACTTTTTGGTAGACTCATATTTGACACGTTATAATAATGCAATTAACAATAATTGTAATGCTTTCATTTAACAAGTCGCTACAAATTTACTTCAATTTCATGTTTCAATACTTTGATTTTGAAAAAAGAATCCATGAAATAAAGGGTGGTACCAGCTATTCTATAATCTAACAAACAAGTTTATTTTCTTATAAATTACAAAAAATTGAAAGCAAAGATAATTTCTAAGAATCAGTGGACGTTTAATTTAAATCTACGAAAGTACTGAATATTATAATATTATAAATATGAATATTATAAGTAGAAAATCCAATGATAATGATGGCAACATTTCAAACAAGAATATTCTCAAATATTTGAAATATCACTAAAAGTATAAATTTGTAATTTCATTTCACACTTAGCTCTATCGACCCGTTGAATTCCATAATCTTATCTTTTCCCTTTTTTAAGAAATTGTTCCCCCCGTTTTCAAGACTTTTCTCGCTCTTTCATTATTTAAAGTTTTTTTGTTGTTAAAAGTTCTACGGTTTGGTTGAAAATTTAATTATATTATTGAAAATACAACTATTTTGTTAAAACTCTTTTTTTTTAATTCAAGAACTTGGTTCAAAGTTGAACCATTTGGTTCAAAATTGATCTTTTTGGTTGAAGATTCATCTCTTTGGTTTAACATTTTAATATTTTGTTAAAAAATCGTATTTTGTATTTTTACAGTTGAAAATGTAACCAGTTTTTAAAAAATATATATATAATTATTTCATTTTTGGTTGAAAATTTATATTTTTAATTAAAAATTGATCATTTATATTGGAAACATGAACTATTTGTTTGAAAATTCATGCTATTTTTCATAATTCAACTATTTTTTGCAAATTAAGTTTATTTGGTTGAATTCGACTGTTTTTCATTTAAAATTAAAACCGTTTTCGGTTGAAATATCAAGTATTATAGGTATAGTTGTGGATTCATTTACTCGTTTTGAAAATTCAAATTCTTTAGTAGAAAAGTCGTCTTTTTGGATGAAAGTTCAACTGTTTTGTTAGAACATTCAGCTATCTGGCTAAAAATTAAACTATTTATTTAAAAAATTAACTACTTGGTCAAAAATTAACTTTTTTGTTAAAAATTAATAGTGTCGTATGGAAAATGCTTGTACTTTGTTGAAAATTCGTCTTTTGATTAGGAGAAAATTAATCTTTTTTTGGATATTGATCATTTTGACTGGATTCAACTATTTTTTAAAATGTTTTTTTTGGTTCAAACTTAGATTTAACTATTTGTTTTTTTGTTTTGTTTAAAACTGATATTTTCTTATTCTTTATTCATAGTGTGTCCCTAAGTGTTTACATGACTTCCATTTGGCACAATACTTCCGCTTACATATTTTATAAAATCTTATCCTTATTATTTACAGTTATTTATAACTATTTACAGAAAATCTTATATCTACATCCTTTTTTTTTATTTTTACGATAGATTCATTTGGGAGTTGTCAGCGAACGTTTAAAATTAAGCTATTTGGTTGAAGATGCAACAATTTTTTGTAGAAGGTTCAAATATTTGGCGTCGGTTGGAAAATGCATGTATTAGGTTGAAAATTCATCTTTTTGGTTGAAAATTCGCCCTTTTGGATAAAAATTCAAGTATTATTTTAAAGAATCTTTTCACTATTTTTTTACAGATACCAGATTGAAAATTTAAACAGAATGAATAACAAAATTAATAAAGATGTAATTCCTAATTAATGAATTGTGTTGGAATGTTTAGAAATTTTGAATACTTGCTACAAATTCTATACAGAAGTTCTGCTAGGTCTAGTCATGTAATTGGTTTTTATTTTTGCAATTCTTAAATATTATTAATGTGCGGAGCTTGTTTGAGGAAAAAAACTAATTTTTTTCAAGTAATTACGAATTGGCACACGAAATTGCAATTGTCACATATTTTATTTTATTGTTAAAATAAAGTGTAGCGTTCCAAAATGGCACTTTCAAGATTTCACAAGTGCGTACAAATATAGAAAGCATTTTTTTGTCACATGGGGCTCACTTTCTTTCAACTTTGAACGATGATAAAAAATCCATTTTTCAATTTAAACGAATGAAAATTCGCTTTCTAGAAATTAAGTTCTTCAATCGATACAAAAAAGTGTGATTAAAATACATCTGGTTTCAAGAAATGTCTGATTAATCTATTGTTTTGGAGTCTATAGAATTTTTAGATAATTGCTAGATTCTATACAAAAGTTTTGCTAGGCTTACAATACATAAATAGTTCTTGAAAACTTCAAAGTTTTTTAGGAAAATAATTATTATCACTTGATTCTTCAATTTCTTTTAAATTTGAAAGTTTTTAGAATTAAAGGATAAAGCTTCTAAATCCGACAATTTAAAATCGTTCGCGTAATCCCTCTAATTTAGAATACCCATTATTCGAGACTGTTTAATATTTTGACTCATTGAACTTCCAATTTTTAACCATCAATTTTTCAATTTCATATTTTTTCAATACAAAAATTTCATTCTTTTATATAAAATTCTAAAATTTTGAACAATTCTAGTTGGGGGTTTTCAATATGAAACGCATTTAAATAAAAAATAAGTTTAAAAAATGTAAATTTAAAATAAATAATTTATTTTTAGGCTTCCCTGATTTTCCTTGTATTTTTAAAATAAAATACTTTAAATTAAAATATATGATAATATAAAGAAATGTAATTTTTGGTATAAATTTTTAATTGCTTGGAAATTTTTGTACAAGTGTTCGGATTCCGGCAAAAATTTATAGTTTCCAGTCGATTTTTTCCTATCTTTTTAAATCGTAGAAAAAAAAAGTATTTAAAAAGTACATTTTTGCCAGAATTTAAACTTGAAAATTGTACTTAAATTGTTTTTGTTTAAAGTTTGATCTTTGTTTATTAAATATTCGACCATTTGCTCAAAAATTCATCTTTATATGTTGAAAATTCTCGTTTGATTCTTGGAGTCTAAATTTTCAAATTTCTGTGAATTTCGTTCGCAGAGCAGAATTTCTTTTGATTTAATCTCAATTGAATTACTTCTCTCGTTAACTAAACTTTTTTCCGTCAAAAATTTATTTTTTGCGCTACTTTTTAATGAAAAAGTAAATCAGAGTAATACTTTTGATTCTTATCTTAGTGGAAAAGAGTTTTATCTTAATCCTCGTTAAAATATGTTGTAAAAAAATACCGTTTTTTCAACCTAGTGGAACTTTTGAAATCAGCTGGCAGGATGGCAAAGGTCAAGGGCCCTTTCGGAAAAGCTTGGATCCACTACGTTAAACCTTGCCGACGCGTGCGTCGTTCCCTTGTGAAAAATAAGACCTGGCTGTGAATGTTAAATGTCGCACCCTCGAGTACGAGAGACATTTTGAAAATCTTTGGTTTGGAGTCTGCGCAAAAGCCAGGGCAACGACTGAACTGATGCACGAAACGCAATAAGGGGCAACTCTTGAACGATCGACTCTCCGGGATTCCACGACCGGATGCTGGGATGTAATTCGAATCCCGCGATCCGGGCTATTTGTTCGTGATCGAGTTTAAAAAATATATTTAAAAATCCGATAAGCAATACCCCGGGAAGATCGGTGACTATTTTATATTATAGAGGACAAATAGTACCGAGAAGATAAATTTCGAGGCTGAAAAATGCCTAGCGAGAGTCGGGAATATCCGCTACGTCCTGGCGAGAAGTTAGAAGGACGTCTAGACCTTGATCCTTGTCAAGGTGCGACCACTTTTATACCCTTACCACGTTCGGGGCAATTTGCCGGGTCTCAAGGTCATACTGCTGATTCAAAAATTGCGAAGATAGTGAGGAATCGACTCAGGCAAATAATGCAAGATCGGGAAGATGCTTTTGAGGATGTTTCGATGAAGGAGCGTAAAATTGGATTAGAAATTGAAAGTAGAGAGTGTGATGAGAGAAGAGCCAACAGGAGCAAAATTCCTAGCACTATTCCAAGATATTGTCCGAATCCAACAAGAAGCATGGATAAGGTGATCTTTCTTCAGTTTTCTTAATCGTTCTAGAATTTAATTTTTTGATTTTATGTACTAGCTTTTTGCTAGGAAATTCTGTTCGTTTTCAAGGAGCTTCCACTTTTTTCCGTTTTTCGCTTAAATGCGAGCTGAATTAATAGAAGCCAATAAGAAAATCCAACTATTTTTAGTTGAAAGTTCATTCTTTTTGGCTTAAAAGTCGTGATGATTAGATTGTTGGTTCGGAATTGATCTCCTTTGTTTGAAGATTGTTTCGCTTGGTGACAAGTTCAACTATTTTGTATTTTTAAATAGAACATTGTTCCTTTTGTATAGCAAATTCATCTTCTGGTGGAACTCATTTTTTATTTTTGAAAATTCACCTTTCTTGGTTGAAAACTAAACTTCTTTGTTAGACTGAGCTTTTTAGCCGAAAATTCGTCCATTTGGTTGAAAATTTATCTTTTTAGGTTGAAAATTGACGTATTTGTTTAAAAATTCCACTATTTCGTTAAAAAGTCATCTTTTTTGTTCGAATATTCAACTATTAAGTCTTTGTGGGTAGGAAATTTGTCTTTTTGTGTTAAAAATTCATCTTCAGGTACAAAAGTTATTTTGTTGTAGAGTCACGTTTCTTCATTAGAAACTTAATTATTTTGTTAAAAATGAAACTATTTTGATTGAAAGTTATCTTTTTTATCGAAACTTCGACCATTTCATTCAAAATGTATCTTTGTAGGTTAAAAATTGATGTATTTGTTTTAAAAAGAAATATTTCTTCAAAAACTAAATTATTCGAGAGCATGGAAAAATGCAAAATTAGATTCCCAAACTACCTCCTGTTTTGTTAAATTTATTTGCCTTTGGATAGAAAATTCTTCCCTTTGAATTGTCAATTCATTTTTTATGATAGAAACGTCATATTTCTTGGTTAAAGATGAATATTTTCGTTGGAATTCCAATTTTTTGGTTGAAAATACAACTTTCTTCTGAAAAAAACGTCTTTTAGTCTTGAAAATTTTTTCAAATAGTGTTATTGTATATTTCTTAGTCTTCTATTTTGCATGAAAAGTCTACTATTATATTTTTTATGAAGAATTCATTTCTTTTAGTTGAAAATTCAACTATTTAGCTAAAAAGGTATCTTTTTTTGTTCGAAAATGCAACTCTTTTATTGAACATTGGTCTTCATTGTATAAAAAGTTCTTAGTTCTTTGCAGAAAAGTCATCTTGCTTGATTGAAAATTTATATTTCTTTTTGGAAAATAATATTTTTCTTTGGAAATTCAACTGCCTTCTGAAAAATTTGTCGTTTGGATAGAAAATTCAACTTATTGATTGAAATATATACTATTTTCTTGAAAATTTGACTTTTTTTATTGAAAATTAATATTTTCTGATTGAGAACTCGACATATTGGTTGATGAAAATGCATTATATTTCGACTTAAACTATTTAAAATTTAAAGCGTTCTATTGAATTCAATATAATATCTACATTATTTTTATTTAAACAAAACAAAAAATGGATGCCCCTATTATTCCCCTGTTTTCGTGAAATATGACCCAATTTTTACTGTTTTGAGATCCTTTTGGACTCTGTAGTTTGAAATACTTTAAAATCATGAATCGCTGAAAAATTGATATTTTATTAAAAATATAAAATCTTTCGACTTTTAGAAATGTAAAGAGGGATGAGTGTCCTACTCTCTAGAAAAATGAGAGTTTTCTGGATCAATTAAAGATCGCTTTGGTTTGAGTGAAATAGTATTATTATCAGTGTGATTAATAAAGTGACTTTTGGATACTTCTTCGTTAATTTCTATCATTTTACATGTGCTCGACTCATTATGAGAAATCACCGAGTCCCGGTTAAATGGCGTCATCGAATTGATGATAATAAAGCGAATTTAAACTTTGTTTTGCATTCCAGTGACTCGCATCAATGATGCCTTGTACTGTATTTCTGCAGGATAAAAAACTAGAAATATTATCCTCAACGTAGACAGCCAGATCAGGGTAGTTACTGGACCGAGAAATCGGCAAATAACCGGGAAATGATGGTGAATTTATTCTTGGACCGGGAATTTTACAATTTTTCAGACGACAAATTATCCAATCTCATGACATCACAAATTTCCTATTACACGATATAGTGCAATTTTAAATAAGTTCGATTGCCACTTATTTTAAATGTTAACTTAAATTTTTTTACTTTATAAAATTCTCATTCCAGGTCTTTATTTTTAAGTGTTCATCTTCAACTTAGATAATTTTTAAATGCAGTTTTGAAGAGTTGAACAATTGAAAATTAAAAGCGTTGGAATTAAAAAATTTGGGATAAAAACTGTTTTAATGTTATCAACTGCAAATATAAATTAATTAATGACTTTTTAAATTGAACTGTAGTTAGAGTATTGAAAATAAAAAAATAATTGTCCACACAGGAAAATTCTAAATCTGTTTGAAATTACAGAATTTACAGATTTTAAAGTTAAAAATTGACGTTTGTAATTCGAAAGCCTTAGTAGCTAAACAAATTTAAACGTTCGATTAAAACTTTATAATCAATTTGAATTTTTACAATTGAGAAAAAGAACAATTTTTTATTATTTAGCAATAGAATTTTAATTGTTCCGTTTCAACAATTTTTAATTTATAAATGATTGTGTTGAATTTCGATGTATGAATAAAAATTGCAAAATTACTAATTCTAAATGATTGAAAATTAAAATAATTAAACTTAGAAGAAAAAATGTTACTAAGATTTTTATTGAGTGGGAAAGAAGGAAATTCTGGTTCTCATTATTTTATGAATTGATAGAAGAAGAATTGTTTGTTTTTTAAGTTTATATTAAGTTGGAGATAAATAAATTTTGGTTTTGAATTTCTTTTGAATTTCTTTCGAATTGTGAGGAAGCCATTTTTTTCTTTTTAAGATTTTTCTTGATTTCAAAGGAAGAATTTTTGTATTCTCAATCTGTTCTGATTTGGAAGTGAAATTTTTTGTAATTTTTAAAATTGTAATAGTTAGGAAGAACGGAAGTTTAGTTTTTTTTTCTGAATTGGAAGAGACCATTTTTTCACTTTAGCATTTTTATTTGTTTGAAGGGATGACATTTTTGTTTTCAATATTTTTTTTATCAGAGAAAAGCTTCTTATTTTTAACATTTTCATCGAGTTGGAAGGGAGGATATTTTGGTTTTAATTATTTCTGAACATTCTTATTGAGCTGGAAGGGGAGAAATTTTCATTAATAATTGTTTTTCTGAATTGGAAAAGACCAATTTTCTCTTTTTGACACTTTTATTTAATTTTTTTTTAAAATTTTATTCGTATAAATTATTGAACGTGTACAATAAAAAAAATTAATTGAAATTGGTTGAAGCTTTAATTGTAAAAGTAAAAAAAATATGCGAACCGGGAATTTTTTCCTGCATTAAAACGGCGCCCTTCATAAAATTTGATATCAAGCTGTTTTAGATAGGTACTTTTAATTCTAAAAATTGAAAATGATCAGATATATTTTTTTATATAAAAACGTTAATTGGAAGAGAAGAAAAGGGAAGAACAAAAGAAATTTTGCTCGAAATGCGAAAAAGTGTTCATGTAATGTGCAATCTTTACCTCAGATCAATATTCAAATTATTCAATATAATAGGTGCATTTCATATTCTAATATCGCGGAGATTATTCATAATGCACAAGAGCATAATTTGAATGTAACCTCATAAGAGAAAAGAAAGAGGCTCGGGGAGAAAGTTAATAAAATCGTAAGCTCGTTAGATTGCTTTACTGTCTTTTCTAATAAACTTTTATCTTCATTATCACCAAGTTTAACTTGAAATCATTTTGTAGAGATTATCGCTAATTGGGAATGTTTCATATTACAAAAACTTTCCAATCCGGAGGGATATTAATAATTATTAAGGATAGAAAACATTTGGTAAATTTAATTTTTAGAATATATGTAATTCAGGTACAAAATGTTAGTTTGATATTTATCGAAGGATCAAATTCGAGAATGTAGATATGGAAAAATTCGAATTTGTTTTTTTTTCGCAAGTAGCAATTAACTAAAGTTTAAATTATTGAGTGCAAACTATTAATTTTTCAATACGTATTTTTTACTTGAACAACAAACACAACAAGATCATAAAATCGCGTAGCGGAAGCGTGAAGCGTATAATACGAATCACTCAGGCTTCTACCACTTCCGTGCGGTTTGCATTGTAATTTTTTTTCTTTTTCTTTATTTGTACCTGTTACTTGGGTTTAAGGCTTCTTATACAGAAGTCTTATGTCTTCAATGCTAAAAAATGAGGTCTAAAAAAGTTTTTTTGTTTTTTTGTTTTTTTTTATCAATGGGAAGTAATTTCAATTTCTTTCATTTACCTGATTCATACAAATTTTTACTGTAATATTTTGCTTTTTTTAATGCCAGAGAATGCTCTTATTGAAATTTTTTTCAATTACAAATTATGGACGTTTTGAAATGTGTAAGGCTTTCGCATTTAATTTAAGAGCTTTCACTGAAATCACTTAAGTTAGTTAAATTTTAACGCTTGTGAAATTGATTAATTTTGAAAAGTGTTACATATAAAATAATTGTGTTCCATAGAATGCTTTACGAAAATTTTCTTCAAAGCTAATAATTTCAAGGTAAGTTCAGGGTGACTGAATTTATTTTTTGACCAGGAATTCTAAAATCTTTTAATATAAATATTTTTCATTTTAGGTCTCCATTTTTAAGGTTACATTTTCAATTCAAACAATTTTAACATTCAGTTTGGAAGATTTAAATAATTAAAGATTAAAAGCGTTTGAATTTGAAAATGTGGTCTATGAAACGTTCTAAGTGTATCATCTGTAAATATAATTTTTCTTATGGTTTTTTTTTTTAATTTGACTGTTGTTTGATTATTAGAAATTGAATAATAATAAAACATCAATGATAACAATAACAAATTTCAAAGAAAGATTCATAATTAATAACTTTGATTAAATTGCAAATCATATTCAAATGTTGTTTCAGTCTAAAATATTCCACTTTTTAACTCATCCAATTGTATGTAAAATGTTTGAATTTTGATGTATACGTAACAGTTAAACAATTTATTATTTATTAAGGAAAAATTCGAGTAAGTTTAAAAGACATTTAGAAGTTTTAAAAAGATTAAAACTTTATTCAAATACTTGAAAGCCTTTTTAAATAATAATTTGAACCTTTTTTGGGATTTTGAAAGGTTTTAAGATAACAAATAAATTTCTTAAGATTATTGGGAAAATTTTTAATCCTTTTTTTTGGGTTTGAAAAATTAATTTTAGCATAATGTTTTAGAAGATTTCAAAACAAAAACAAATTTTTATAAATAAATAACAATGGGAAAATTATTAATTTATAAACCATTCGTGTAAGTTTACGAGATATTTAGAAATTTTGAAAAAACTTCAAAAATTAATTGAAGCTAGAAAATATTCCAAAAAATGTAAAACAAAATATAGGTTTTTGAAGATAATAAAACACAGTTTTGAAGGTACTTAAGGATTTTGAAAAAATAATTTTATGAGAATATTTAAAAAGATTTCAATAGAAAAACAAATTTTGATGTGATAACAATTTAACATTTATTAATTTGCAATCAATCAACATAATTTAATTTCTAATTTAAAAAGTTGTGATCGTTCATTTTTTAATGTTTCTAACATTAAATTATTTTAAATGATATAATTTCGAAAATATACATATTTTGTTGATTCATTCCTCAATTTAGAGCATTAAAAATGGTAATGTGAATTAATTTTTTTTTAGTCTTTCAATTGTACAATTGACAGAAGCTTAAAATGTTTAATTTTTTAATTTTAAACTGTTCAAATGTGTTGTAATCTTTAATTTTAGAAGTTTAAAATTCAAAAGAGTTCCATTTTGAGTGGCATAATTTGCAGTTCAGTTTTTATAATTTCACATGAAAAAATTTGTATCTTTAAGAGTTCTCATATTTTGATTTCAAAATGACCGTAAACAATTATTATCAACCGGAAAATAACCGGCAATTTTTTCCTCAATTAAAGCACCCACCCTGCATTTTTTCATTTGGAAGCTTTTAAACTTCAGCACATCTAAATTAGAAAAGTTGGAAATCATCTAACCGTATTTATTTATGGGGTCATTAAAATCATCTTAAGAACAGTTAAAAATTTGCAAACTTTCTCTCATGATGAATTAACGTTTAAAAAGCCTAATGAATCATTTAAAGGTAATTATGAGTTATGCTCATTGTTCCAGAATTGAGTAGGTACAAGAGCATCGACTGCCATACACATATCTTCAACTTCTATATCTCTTTATTTCCTTATCTTTCTCGAGGATTAATCCGCAAATCCGTTAAAATGCACTATTGCATTTTCTTATTCATAATTTTCCCAGAGAGTATGAATCATTCAGGGTACGTATTTTTAAATTGCAACACACCTTTGAAGGTGGAGTGATAATGACGTCATTCAAGATGCCACGCTATATGATTTCCTTATTAAGTAGGATTGAAATTGAATCGATTATGTTCCTTTTTTAGAAAATTTAAGATAATAACTCTGTTTACAAAATAAGAAATAAAAAAGTTTAAGTTAATTTAACGTAATATGAATTTTAGAAGCGATGTAGAGTTCACCACAGACTTTCTCTCCGATTTCTATACACTCTTCATCCGAAGAAAGCTTATCTATCAGAGAAGAAAACGAATTTGATATGAGAATGCATGTAGAATAAAATATCCATTAATCTCGTACAGTTGGAATTAATTTTTCTGATTGTGTTCATCTGTTTAGTAATAACATTTCAAAATGCGAGGCTTCTTTAATTTTTTCTCGGCATTTAAATGAAGTAATTCAGTATCTTCAATCGTTTTTTCTATTACCTATCTAGCTGAATCTTAACATTTCTTTTATTGTTCCATTATTAGTTTTTATTTCGTAACTATTTATGCATAATATTTTGAATCCAGGTACGGTTTTAGCTTTTCTTGTTTATACCACCACTACCGATAATGTAGGACAATGTTTAATAAATATAAACCAGAAGAGTTCAACGTCTTGTGTCTAGGCAATGATGCCGAGTTTTCGTTCTCCTGCCAATGAGATAGACTTTTGAATTTATAAATTAAAAAAACATTTTTAAGTTCAAATTATGTAATAAAAATGTAATGTTAAAGTCTTAAATATTGCTTTTCGGAATTGCTCAGTTTGCTAGCTTCCAATTTTAAATTGTTCAATACCTAGCATTGTGAGGGCATTTTTTCGAGAGCGTGCTTTTTTTAAATTGGAATATAAACTTAAATAGCAATGATTATTAATTTGTAAATGTAACGTTATATTATTATTATATTTAACTAATTTGCTAAAAATTCGTTTTTTTTTTAAATTTTTTTGAACTGAGAATTTAACTATTCTATTTTTCGTTGAAAAGTGATCTTTTTTAGTTGAAACTTCAAGTATTTGGTAGAAAATTGATGTATTTTGTTGAAAATTCGTTCTTTTTGTAGGAAATTAATCTTCTTGGTCAAAAATTTATCTATTTTCTTAAAAATTCTACCGTTTGCACGTTTTTCTCTCTGTTGACTGAAAAGTCTTTCTTAACTAAACTTAATTAAAAAATTAAAAAATATTAAAATATATCAAAATTAAAATATAGTTTGGTTAAGCCGTTTAAAATATCAATCATTAAATTTTTGACCAGAATTTATCCTTTTTGGAATTGAATTTGAATTACCTAGTTCAATGTTAAACTCATCTGTTAAAAATTATGTTACTGTTGTCTAAGTTTAAAATTCATCTCTTTGGTTGGAAACTGAGCTTTTTTTGTTGAAAACCCGTTTTTTTAGCTGAAAATTATTATTTTTTACTGAAAATGTAACGATTTTGTTGAAATTTGTTTTGGTTGAAATTAACTTCTTAAACTGATAATGTAACTATTCCAGTTGAATATTCAATCATTTTTGGTTAAAAATGTAAAACTGTATTTTTTTGTTGGTAATTTTATTCGTTTTATTGTTGTATAAATTAATATTTTTTATTGAAACTTCATCACTTTATTTGAAAATGTATTAAATTTGTTAAGTCTCTTAAAAAATCTCTATCTAATTTTCTATTGGAAACGCTGTAATTTTAATTGTTCCACTCACATGATCTTATTTTACAATCAAATTAAAATATTTTATTAAATTTTCAACTTTGTGAGGAAAAATTTGTACCTTGTAATAAATTCCTCATTTTCTAATTCTGGAAATGTTACTTAGTTTTTCACTTTAAATGTATAATATTTCAAATTATCTTCAGCTTTGGTGGCTTTCATCTTGAAAGAAAAATAAACTTAACACACTTCATTTGCAATATTTTCTGTAACCAATGATAATTTTTCCTCAGTGTAAATGGTTTATAATTTTTCAGGCTTTGAATTTAAACACTTTTTTATGATAGTGTTTTTAAATTGTGCAATATTAAATTATTATTTTAAAATACAAGTTTAACAATTTTGGCCTAAAAACATTTAAATTAAATAATTTCAAGTTTAACCTTTTTTATAATGGTCATTTTCATAAAAAAATTTTAATCTGGCATGATTGAGACAACAGTGTCGCGAAAGAGGTTGAGATACTTTTGTTCTAATAATATTTAATTTATAAATAAAATATGATTGAGTAGGTAAAACTAAATGGTGCTAAATTTTTTTGTAAGTTTTTACGCTAAAATTAAAGACTTAAGTGTAATCAAATATTTAAATAATTCAAGCTTAATGAATGAATTGTACTAAATATTAAAGTATTTTTTAACAATTCGATGACTTTGATAGGATGTTAACAAGTATTTAAAAATTGGAGATATTATTACCAAATAGTTGAGTTTTCAAGACTCAAAGATAATTTCTATATAATATAATATATAATATCAGAAGGCCTTTGAAATTTCAATCCAAAAGGGTGAATTTTCTATTAAAATTGACAAATATTCAACAAAATAGTTAAATTTTCAAGAATATAATGATATTTTCTAACAATTAGTTGAATTTTAAATCAAAATAAGATTGATTCAATAAAAATTTAATAGCGGATATTTTAACAACAAAAGAAGGTTGTAATTTTAGATCAAAACAGTTTAATTCACACATAAAATGCTAATTTTTAACAAAATAGTTAAATTCGCAACCAAAACAGAATAATTTTTAAACAAAAATTAGCATTTTAAAGGAAAAAAGATCAAATTTCTACGAAGAGACGAATTTTCTACAAAAGATTTGATTTTCAACCCTGAAAAGATTTGTCAGTTAACAGAGAAAAACAATCTCAAAAAAGTTGTTGAAATTTCAAACAAAAAGGCGAACTCTATAAAACAGTTGAATTTTTAAACCAAATGTTCATTTTTAACCAGACTGATTGAATTTACAACTAAAAACTATCAATTTTCAACTAATTAGAGAGTAGTTAAATTTCAAGTTAAAAAAAAATAATTTGCAGAAACAGCGAAAACTATTTTTTAACAAAATAATGAAATTTGCAATCAATGAAAAACTAAAATCGATCAATTTTCAGCCAAATATTTTATTAATTTTTTTGCCAAATACATAGTTGAAATTTCAACCTAAAAAGAGGAATTTTCGATTAAAAAAATATAAACCTTTCATTCAAGAAATAAAAAGAATATTCAACCAAATGAAATAAATTTTCAACTAAGAAGTTTACATTTCTATCAAAAAAGGTCAGTTTTCCACAAAATGTGCAATAGTTATATTTTCAATAGATTAATTAAGTTTGAACTAAAGTGATGAATCTTCAACCAAAGAATCGAATTTTGAAACAAATAGTTGTTAAATTTGTCGCTATTCATCTTACTATTCTTTATGATCCCATGCTCTCATTTAAATAAAAAAAAAAGTTACCATCAAAGTGTCGAGTGCAAAAACTAAGTTTTCTTACTGATTGTTTTTGCAGGTGGAGGGGAATGCGGAGAGATTCGAATCCCAGGGTCAGCAGTCTAAACAACGTTTGAATTCGAGCTCGCGCACCCCCAGCGCCGCGATATCTGTCAGTGCGGGACGCGTCGGCGTGGAAGGTGGTGTCGCGTGTGATAATCCCGAGACTAACTGTGATCAGTTTCACGATTTTGGCCATTTGGGCCATCGTCGAGGTCCCCCGGAGTCCCCGGAGGCTCTAACCTGGAGTCAACGAAATACCCTCGTGGTGGATCCTCGAGGACGTTTAATCAATGGTGCCAAATCTAGAACCGATCACGTTCCATCGACCATCACTGACAGGACGTCTCATGCGAATAAAGAGGATGTCATGGAGCCGGAACACAAGGAAGAGATTGACCAGGAATCCAGCACTCCAAGTCCCGAGGTAGGTCTCCAAGTCCAACGAAATCCACAATTTCGACAATTTTATATTTGTTCATTTGCCCTCTCTCTCGTTATAGAAGAGATTTATTTTGGACAATCAAAACCTTTCAGTTTTCTCAAAATCTTGGAATGTTTCATTATTCTTAGAAAAATTTATTATTTAGATTGATGAAGTATCGAGTTTTTTGTAGCTTTTGTTTTGACCTTCTCGGTTTTTGGGGCGAGGAAGATTAGTGGTTTTAGTAATTTTCGGGATTTTAGGGCTTTCATTTAAAGCTTCGAGATTTGTAGATTCTGGAAGATATTTTTATTTTTGAACATGTACTCCCCACATGCCAGGCTAGGTTGTTTTCATCTGTGTAGGCTAATACTACAACATCCACCCTCCACATTGCCACAACTACCACTGCGGCTATTGATTTTACGCCGCATTCTCCTTCCAACTTCCATCCTCCTTCCCTCTGCGCCCTTTTACTTTTACTCCTCTGTCCACGCCGAACTCGACCCTTTCGAGGCAGGGCTTATCTTCTTTTATTTCATCTTGTTTGGATAATGGATACATATCACTAATCAGCCTAATCAATGCACTTTTAGATTATTAATGATTCTCACTTCAGATAAAATATAAGAAATTAATTAGTTGAGACGTTTCTAACTTTCATTTTCGTTATACAGTCGAAATTTAGAGCAGCTCTAGTTTAGAAAAAATTTAGGATGATTCAGATAAAAATGCAGCAGTTTCTTAAAGGGTTCTTTCTATTACCTTCTTATTTTTATTTCAATAGTCACTCTTCATTCACATCCTGACTGAAAAAAAGTCCGAAGTTATGCGTGATTGAATTTCGTGCTTTGTTAAAAACATTTTTTTAAATCTCTATAACTTTTAGACATCATACTCTTTTCCCCATTCTCTATTAATTTTTTCTTAATCGCTCCTGCTGTTCTCCCTGTTTTGAAGAAACTTCGCCTTTTTCTTTTTTTTTCACTCAGATGCGAATTGAATTTAATAGAACCCAATAAAAAAAGCACAACTACTTTTGGTTGAAAGTTTATTCTTTTTGGTTCAAAAGTCAACTATCACATTCTTTATTCAAAATTCGTTTCCTTTGAAAAATTAAATTGATTTTTTTGTCTGTTTAAAGTTAGGCTTTTAACTAAAACTATACTATTTAAATTTGCATCTTTCCTGGTTGAAAGGTCATGGTTAAAAATAACCTTTTTTGTTGTAAATTCGATTTTTCTTTTTAAATTTGTCTTTTTGTCTTGAAAAATTCAAATTTTTTGTTGAAAGTCCATTTTTTTTGGTTCAAAAGTCTACTATCACATTTTTTATTCAGAATCAATTTCCTTGCTTACAAATTTTACTTCTTAGTTGAAAGTTCAACTATTTTGTTAGATAGTCATCATTTTCGGTCGAAGATTTCACCATTTTGTCCTTCTGGATTGAAAATTTATCTTTTGGTAGGAATCATTTTTTTATCGTTGAAAATTTTGGTTCGAAAATTAACTTGTTTTATTGAAAATTCTTGTCTGAATAGAAAATTCGTTCTTTTGAGTGAAAAATTCATCTTTTTTGGCAGAAAGGTCATATTTCTTGGTCTCTTAGTCTTCTATTTTGGTTGATAAGTCTAGTATTATATATTTGAATATCTTTATTCACGGGTGAAAATCGAATTATTTTGTTAAAGATTTCACTCTTTTTCCAATCGTTTTAGTTCGAAAACTTATACTTTTTAGTGAAAATACAATCTGTTTTGCATCCATCCCTTTTTTACAAAATATAACTACTTTGTTGAATATTCGTTTTTTACTTTTTAAAATTAGTTTTTGAACTGAAAATTAAACTATTTAAATTTACATCTTTCCTAGTTGAAAGTTCATGGTGGAAAATAAACGTTTTTGTTGTGAATTCTAATTTCCTTTTAAAAATTCGTTTTGTGTCTTTAAAATTCAAATATTTGGCTAAAAATAACCTTATTTTTAGTTGATGTTTGATCTTTTTTGTTTGTAAATTTGACCACTTGGTTGATAATTCATCTTTCTAGGTTAAGAATTTAACTATTTCGTTAAAAATTATTATTTTTTTTTGAAAACAATTCAAATAGTTACAAATAGTTACAAATTTCAGAAAAACCGCAACTTTATACCATTAAGCAAAGAGAACATTATTAACAATCTATTTGACCATTTATTTTTATTTTCTTAAAATTGAAAAGTTCTTTCGATTTTTTCGCCATCTAACAGCGGTAGTCAGACATACCTCTGAACCATGTCTTTTGAGATTTTGAGGTTAACAATTAAATCATAATTTAGGGGTTTAAAGATTTTCTTGTAGCCAGAGTTTAAAATTCAAATATGCATAACTTCGTAGACATTTTTTCCCTTAAGGCCATGTGATTAGTGCTTCACAAGACCACATTCCTACCTTATCGGCATTTTTTTTATTGTAAAATGATTTGATGAAACAAATGAATTTTTTTTATTTCCTAACTTCTTTTAACACGAAGCGCCACATCGAGGTGAAAATTTGGGATAATAATAATAATAATTGAAGGGGCATCCTTATCTGATAAATCCTTTGTCAAATGTATAGCGTGTCCCCATAAACTCTGACTTTTATGCATGAAAAGTTGCGTAACTGTTTTATTTTGTAATTTAAAACAAAAAACTATAAAGCATGGCACTTAAGACAGTAAGCATCGTGGCACTTACGCCCGTATGCAGTGTGGCTCTTTAATTATAAAAAGTTTTTTTTTGTAAATAATTTTTTTTTCTTTTTTCATAATTATTCAAATTTACGACCAGACCCACCTTTCGTAGTGCTTCTCTTTTATTATCGCAAATGCTCAATTCGATGTGACGCTTTGTGTGAAAATAAGTTAGAAAATAAAAAGTGTCGATAAGGTAGGAATCGGGTCACGTGATCCACTCGTTAAATGGCCTTAAGGGCATGTGATACTTAGAGAATTGTCGATTTTACCAGTTTTAGGTTCCCCCGGCTTTTTTTTCTAGATTAATAAATATATATTGTCTTAAAAATTTGGGAAATGATAGCGAATATGCTAACGGACGTCCCCACACACTTTTTTTTGTAGGTTAATTAAAACAAGTTTTAATTTAGCAAAATGTGATTAATTTGCATAGCGCTTAGGAAATAGTATTTATTTTTTCAGTATTAGATTCCCCGGCCTTGTTCCTAGGATAAAAAATATTTTACCTTCAAAATCTGGGAAATGATAGCGAACATGCTAACGGACGTCCCCGCACACTTTTTTTGTGTGTTTTTATAAAAAAAAATTGATATTGCTAATAACGTGCGTGTATATTTCGAGGTTATGTGTGTTACAATTCCTACAATTCACCCGAGCGTTATTACTTCCAAACTACACAATATTTTTGGACGAAAACTTTGGACTTACAAATAAACATAGTAAATAATCTCCCGGAAATAATATTGTTTGCAGGCAATCAAAAAAGTTTATTTCATAAATAATTTCGAGATTATCGGAAAGGCAGAGATGAAAAACGACGTAACCTCAAAATAATGCATATGCATACCATTTTTATTTAGCACAATACATTTTTTTGTTATTATCCCTCAAAAAAGAGTCTGGGGTCATTTGTTATGATATTTTATAGCATCTCCGAATTCAGTTTTAAAAAATTTTCATTTTGTGAAAAAAGCCGGTGAAACTGTATGTGTCACATGCCCTTAATCTGATAAATGTGTCTTGCTAATTTTTCTTTAGAAACAAGATATTTCGTCTCGAGAGAGGTTATGTGACTTCAAATTTTTGGAATGCCTTCAGTCCTCTTGCGAAGTAGTATATTGTGCTTGAGTTTGCAAAATCGTGTCGAAGCCGATGCCTAGACAAGTTTTTGCAAACGCGCGTGAACGTAAAAAGACTTTGCTGCCTCGATACACATGATATTTTATGTAATAAGAGCATGGTTTCCTACTTTTCTCATCACATTACGTCTCAGGTTGGAGTTTAGTTTAAAGGGACACGTACCGCGCAGAACAGTGCGCATTCATGGAAGTAATTAACGCGCATTCGTGCGCATTTCTCACAGGCAACAAAGTGCACTTTACTGGCCTAGGCCGGTAAAGTACCCAAACGCCAAGACCCACTTTGCTGCTCTAAACCACGCCCAGAAAACGAGAAAACCATACTCTTGTAACATAATAGAATATTACATGAAAAGTATGGTTATGACAGGTCTAACTCTAAGAGTGATGTACGAGATTTTTTATTATAAATCAGCATTTCATGGCACTGTAGGGCTATCTGAAAAGTGAGTCGTGATGTTTATAATACAGTTATAAGATATTTATAATACATAGTTATGGGCTCATAACATGTTAATTTCGAATAAATTACGTGTATTTTCAAAATTTCTCTAGAAATGTTCTAAAATCCCTTTAAACAATCTTAATAAAAAACACGGGAATTATAGATTAATCTACAAAAAACTGCCCCCCCCCCCCCTATACCGCCTCGTATTATTTCGTTCCTCGCCGAGTGAATCATGCGTACCCCGAACGAGATATGATTTAATCCTTAATGGTATATTGATAATAATAAAATTATCTTAAATATTTAAAACACTGTGGTTCTATAAAATCCCTTAAATGTAATATTCTTTGACATTTCTCGAAATCTTTGAAAATCTGACAAAACTCTGTGATATCCCTGAATCTTTTTTTTTTAATTTTTTGAGATTCTTTAGAATCTTTTAGAATAATTAAAAATCTTGAACATCCTGCACAATTTCCTTGTTTCCTACATAAAACTTGAAATCGTTAAAAACCGTATAAATCCCTTAAAATCTTGTCACATCTTTGGAAATTGTGAAAGTTCACTAAAATAGGTAAAACTATTTGAAATCATTTGGATATGAATTAAATTAAACTTGTTTATTTAAGTTCTCAAATAAAAGCCGTAAAAATCCCTAGAAACCTTTAAACTCCTTGGATATGAATAAAATCAATTGAAATCTTTTGATTCGATAGAAATCATTTCAAATTCCATTTTATTTTCTGTAGCTCTCTAGAACGTTCTTGAACTCTTTAGAAATCCTACAAAATTCATTGAAAATCCTTTAAATCTTTGGAAAGCGGAAAAAGCCATTAAAAAAGTAGACATTTAAAATTTCTAGAATATAAATTAAATTAAACTTATTTATTAAAGTTGTCTAAAAATTTCCGATGGAATCTTTTATTTGCCTGTAGATCTTTTATTATTATTATTACACCATTAAGCCATTTCCCTTTCGGGGTAGGCGTGACTCACTCGGCAGGGGAAAGGAGTAGTGTGTGGAAGGGATAGAGATTTTT